>NC_087257.1:3420000-3720000 GCF_037042905.1 Lytechinus pictus | reverse complement strand
AAAGAAATTACAAAAGAATTACCAATACATAATAAAATATTATTCAATCAGACAAAAAAAATTTGGTCGTAAAGTAATCTAGATTAGAAGCACTGTCCAAAGTAGGATTTAATGGACTAAGATTTATCTTTTCATCTCTTTTAACCATTTAGGATAGGAAAGTGCAGAGAGGTGGTGGCTTAAAATGTTTGTAAGGTTTCAATTTCCTGTTATTCAGTGATAGTGGTTCAAGATAAGTATTCCAGTAGTACAGTGTACTTCACTATCGATAATTATGTAGAACTGTTATTTATATTCATTAATCTCAACCTCTTTACAAGTATGCCTCTTTAAAAGAAAAATGCAATGCGATATGTGTGCAGATTCGATGATCTACATATAAAACAATTGTATTATTAATGTGTACAGAAGATGTCAAGGTCATTGACCTAATGACCTTTGAACTCTGAGCTCTGGGAGGTGGCCAGTTATATGTACTCTAGATCTAGTCTTGTGTATGTGTGTGTGTAAGGGTGTTTATGTGTATGTATATATTATCAATGATCTGCACACAGATTTATATCACCATTTTTTTGTGTGTATTGTGTGTGTACTATAGAGCATCTTCATTGTACATGTAGATGCAGTAGTAAATATACATTGTCGGGTAGATTTTCAGTAATGCAATGTAGCTACTACAACTGAATGTGTCCAACAACTGTGTTTCTGCAGTATTGTTGCATAGAAATATCAAATTGCTGTAGACCATGTCACATTTATGATGATTGACTTATAGTATATATGGAGAAGAAAATGGCATTAAATCTTGATGCGTTGGGATAAAGGTCCTTTTTCACTCTCACTCTTGGGTCGCATGTAGTGTTTATGAGTAAATACAAACTACTTTTCCTAATATTACCATTATTGGTAGTGTTTACTTACAAAGGAAAGGTAAATAGCAAAAATGGAAAATGTCTGTTAAAGGAGGGATCATTTTCTTCTCTTTTGCATAGTAACTAACCACAAATCTTGTAAAATAGTTTCATTCATGAATAACCAAGCCCAAAGCTCAATTTTCTATGCTCCATATCTCATAGTTAAACCCAAAGATTTTTGTTTTAGTATAAAAAGTAACATTTAGCAATATAAGTGTAGGTCATTTTGAATTAATTTATTTTTTGTTATAATGTCCATTATCCAATTTGGCAACTAGTTAACAAAATGTTTCATTTTTCACTGCAGGTCATAGAGGACCAGAGATTTTAGGATTAATTCCAAAATATTGTAATTCAAGTAAATTGTATTGTATATATGACGTTGATTGCAATTTTCCATATTTAACAATCCAATAATAAACTGTATAAAATCTCCTCTCTTTCCTTGTAAAAGTAGATTGTTTTAATGTATGAAACCTGTGCTATAGAAAGCTGTACAGTTTATAGTACAACTCTCGCAGAATTAGAATACATTGTATGAATTGTATATATATTTAAGATGCTTATTCATTTCACGCAAACTAAACTATTCATGACAAGCGCACTGTATACTTAATTTTTCAATTTTGATTTGAGAGTGGTTTATTGCTGTAAATAAAATGCTGTCCCTTCCACGATGTATATGTGTAAAAGAAATTCTGTACTGCATATTAGGGTATATAATACTCCGTGGATTCATGTTTTAATGCATATTCATCTATAAATGCATATTCATGATTTTGTTACCCATGATAGCTGGTGCATATTCATGTTTTCTCTTTTCACTTCAATATGGTTTCTGAAAAGTTATATACAATGAGATGAAAAGATTAAACGCGTGTGGTAGTGTAGAGAGAAAAATATGTATTGCAGTGATATAAATATTTCCAGTGTATACATTTAGTATTAAAGAATATATTTGGCCTCGGCGCTGAGGTTCATGTGTACATTTTACTGTAAAGAAAGAAAAGAAAATTAGAGTTGACTTTATGCGCTGTAGACCTGTAGCAGTGCAAATGTACATGTAGGATAGAATTTTAGCTAAGTACATGTATTTGCTAAATAAGAAAAAGTATGTACATTATGTTGTAAATTACTGCCATTTATTATGATTATTTCAATTGATATACATCCAGTTTGTTGAATTATGTTTACTTTATTGATTTATTTAATTATGTTCCATAAAGTTATATAATTTTTTCTCATTGTTAGTGAATGAAATTGCTGAATGTATTTTGCATGAAAGAGTTCAAAATGAAGTGAAAATGTGATCAATACGGCTTTTTGTGCTGATGTCATTTGAGAAATGACCTTTATTGCAAAGACAGTAATTAGAAAAAGTGTAATATTTGTTCCAATTGAAGGAAACATTGATTTATTTGACCTCGGCTATCTTCGCTTCCTATGTGTTTAAGTAATTTCATATATGTACATGGTATATGTATGTAAACTACAGTAAGTTGTGGGGATGAACAACTTTTGTTTTATTTCAAGCAAAGTCTTTATCGATGATTTATTTTTACTTTCCTTTTCATCTGAAACTGGCAATTCCTAAACATAATCATTCTTGTACAGACTCTTTGCTATTTAAGAAACATCCGGAAGGTTCTTAACATTTCGAACCAGGCCAGTGATACATTGATTGTAATGGGGGCTATTATGTATTCATGAGGTCATATCTTGGGGCCTCCATATACCGATTCGCACCAATATTTGGTTTTGTACATGTAGGTATTTCCTGATGCTCTACCAAAATGTGTTATTTAAAAATGCTGAAATGCAAACAAAAATTAAAAATAAAATTAATGACGTCACACTTTGGCACTTTTGATATTGAAAGCCAAGTGAGACAATATGTCTGTAGCATGGGAATAACATATGTCTGTTCACAGACAATTATTGTCGAGCTTGGCTTTCCATAGATAGAGATAAGTGTAAGGTCGAGCTGGAGTTGTGATGCTTTCATGAAACAGGCCCCTGGGGGTGTTTCACAAAGAGTAAAGTGTGACTTTATAAAGTCATGCTTATTAATGCAAACGCATACATGTTAGTAACGCCTAATATGATGATGGATACACAGAGGTGCGCCTCCCTTTGGCATGATGTGTTAGATACAACTGAAATTTAAAGGTAAAAGACAGTAGTTGCAGCAAACAATTATTTCATGAGAAAGTCTTTTAAATTAAGGTTAATTGTCATAATATCATCATACATCTAGATCTGGTTCATTAATGTAAACTTATTGTAAAATCATGAAATCTTAGCTCAAAATTGATAATTCTGATGATCACTAACACAGAAAAGCATATGTGGGACATTGTATTGATATTGCTACGAAAAATCCCCGACATTTGATGGAATTCTGTGCTTATTTTGCTCATTTCTCAGCAATGACGCATTTTCTTCCAGAGGTATGTGGCACATATTTGTCATGTATACATGCGAACATTTCGGTGGTAATTTCATTGGATTCTGTTCGAACTCATTTTGAGATCGTTACCACAACTGGTATTTATCTTTAACTCTTTGTAAAACACCCATATGGTCCCCCGTAGCAAAATGGTTAGTGGTTTATGTATGGGGTTTAGCGGACCACACAAAGTGGGAGTTAATATATTCATTCATTCATTCTTTCTTTTCTATTATTTATATTTTTTGTTTCCATGATTTTATTTGATGTTTGATTGAAGACGGGATGCACGATGCAGACCAAAGTGAATAAAATAAAACGATCCTTTACGGGATCCATCAGTCAAAAACGTTGCTTGCTTTTCGTTCTTTTGATTTGCCTTTCATTAATACCCCTATATTTTCATAATTTTTGTTCTCCCTTCATTTTGCTAGCCCTTGGATTTTTTCTTTCTGTTTACCCATACACTATAAAATTGACACCAATTGGTGTTCAAGAGGATCGCACACTAAAGGTGTTAGAATTACACACTAGAGTTTGAACAGAACACTTAAGAGTGTTAAAGTAAAAACCAAATGTGTTGTAATAACACCCATGGGTGTTGAACTAACACTGTCAATTTAACACCATGGTGGAAAGACTTGGTGTCGTCCTCTATGTACACCTGTAACACCACATATTTTGCTCTGTATATTTTCATTATTTTCTGTCCCCGCACCCCCCCCCCCATCCTTTCATTTTTTATTGCCCTTGCATGTTTTTCTCCCCCCCCCCACTTAAAGTGTATATTACTGGTACACTCTGTATGAAGTCCCCCCCTCCCATGCCCTAGAAATGTGGCATATTGGTATAAGTGCCCCTCTATGCAAAACAAAACAAAATCCTAAATCTTTTCCTATTTTAGAGCACCATACCCCCGACTTAAACCCATCCTATTTAGATAGTTGTATTTAGTAATCATTCGTCATTTGTTAAGCCCTTTTCCCCTTGGCTACAAAAGTTTAGCAGTCTTCAATACATATTCTGTTAGAGTATAAACAACATATTAATACCGTGGATATTCATGTATGTCTAGCAAGCCTAGAATTTATCTCAAGTCAGTAAACCAAATCAATCACTACTACATTAAAAGCAAATTGATTGCATTTAATTTAAGAATGATTAATTCATGAATATTCATAGGAAAATCAAGTTTAATTCATGGTGTATGAATATATTCATGTGTAAATGAATATTCATATGAATGAATGAATAGTCATATTTGATATCTTGCTCTATATTGCACTTGTACAAATGCTATCCAGGTTTTGTGTATTGGTACAGAGATGATTCACACTCGCATTATATATTCACTGTTTGTGTATGATATTTGTTCCCCAAACGTTGTCAAGAGGATGGTGTAAACAGCTGAATAAACGACAAGCAATTGATTTGTTGGTTGGGTGTCATCTTGTGCTTTCTCTTCAAAGTGGAAAAGAAAAAAGGGTTCATATCCAGACATATTTCTGTTTTTTGTGTCTTCACTCTTGTGACTCACGCAGAGCAGGTAAATTCATGTGCGTTATCCCCTCAAAATGACAACTGCTCCTTTTCAAATTTGCATTTTCTTCTCTCCCAAACGTCCCCCCCCCCTTCCGAAATCATACTATAATGCAACATATATCAAAGAAAGTTTATAATACAATTTTCCACCAGTAACTTGCTCTATTTTCTCCCATTTCCTGCCCCCTCTCTTTCCCTCCTTACTCTCCCCCCCCCCTCCCTCCTCAATCTTCCCTTAAGCTCCATTTCTCTTTCACCCCCTCATATCTCTACCACCCCCTTCTCTCTCTCTCTTATTCTCTTCTCCCTCTCTGTTATATTACCTCCCTACCAAACTCCTCAAATAAAGTTTAACTTCAACTTCATATTTTTTTTTGTCAGATCAACAAAAAAAAAATTGTCATATTTTCCCACTCTATACAGTTAACACTACCAACACTAGTGCAAGTGAGTCCTAAAATTGATTAATATTTCTTTAATACTGCCCCTTAATAAAGGCTCAAATTGCTTTTATAATAAAGCAAAGTTAATAAAAGTACAAATAAGATAAATAGTCTAAAATATACATCATATGGGGCATTGTAAGAAACTTCAGCTCAATTGAAAGTCAAGCAAAAGTCAAATCCAATAAAGCATTGCCAGAGAGAAGAAATCAGTTGTAATTAAACACAATCGAACTACAGATTTACATTCAAGCTAAGGACTTGCACTTAATTTTTGGACTTCAGAATTGAATATAAGTCTCTTGCATTGCCCTGTTAGAAATTATTCTATCTATATGTAAAGTACAACTTTACATTGGAAGCAAGATATTTTTAAATATTGGCCATGATTTCACAGTGTGCTAAAAACTCAACAAAATCAAACATATTTACAAACAATGGAAGTATCAGATAATTCCTTTGAAGAAAGCAGGAAAATATTTCTTATTCAGTGAAGATGTGCATGATTAATACAAGTTTAATGAACTTCAACATATTACCCCCCCCCCCCTCCATGAAAAAAAAATCATAAAACTAGAGAAATTACATGTGAATAATTTAAACATTCTTGCATACATGCACAGGTAAACTTGCAAAAGTCCACCTTCTAAAATTCCCCGAAGTCAAAATGATCTTTTTATACAAGAAACACCCAACGGATAAACTATGAATGCCATCATGGAATGCGCTTATACTTCTGATACCTGAATTTAGAAATGTGGTAATGATATGAAATAGAATATTAGAAAACAACACTCTACCCTGTTTGACATTATTTTTAATATCTTCTGGAACTCTCAGATTTAGATAAATGTACATGCACGGGTGAAAAATTCATATAATTTATTATGAAGATGAATTTTTTTTAAATGGCATGAATACAAGGTTGAATAAATAAAGCAATACAGACAATAGAAAAGACATTAACACTACGAAACAAGAAGTAGTATCTCAGCAAAAATACTGCATTTTTAGAACATGCAAAAAAAATGTTTTCAAACGTTAGACATTTTTAAAACATTTCTTCTAATGTTCTTTTAATGTTTGTGTATGCTCATTGCTGGGATATAATATCATGGAAACAACATGTAAGATTTATACTGTAACATAAACTTACTTTCATAAGTTTCACACACTGATTTTCACCTGAATGAATGGTGAAGCCACACACATCATACATTTACCTACTCAATACATGAATGTTCATTTCATGTGAATTCCCTTAATACAATTATATTCCAACATAATCAAGAAGAACATTATATATACAAGAACATGATACAATCTGAAAAATACAGCAAATTATTTTTCCATTTATCATATCATATTTATCATATTTACAAAACATACACGTTATCCACAAAAAAATAAATACCATATGTCCATAAATAGTATGTTTTCAATTTAAAAAATCCACCTTATGTGATAAAGGAAAATCAGGACTCTAGAAAATATTGCATTAATTAATAGTCAACACAACACTACACTACAAATCGGACGCATCCGAGAATGAATCAACATTGGTACGCCAGGCTTCGCGACTAGTTTGACTCCATATTCGGGTTTATAGAACAATATTATCAAGCCCAAAACTCTATTTGGGTGTATAAAATTACAACAATCACATTTGAGCTCAAAACCTAGTGATAATAATCCCAGTGTTTATTCCAGGTTTCAATGCTGCCACTGATGGTGCTTGGTTTTAAACCTTACACCAATGCAAGTGGGTAGTAAACCATACACCATACATCATCTCACCTTGTATATATTGTGCAAAAACATACCATACATGTACCTAGGGAATATTTTAGCTAAAATTGTACAAGTTACAATGATCTAATTACATGTGGGTCATGCAACCAAAGTTGAAGTATGGGCACTGTAATGATGCAAAATTTAATTTAATTTTATTTATATTGCTTTGACTTTTATGCACAAATATTTTTGCACTGAAAGGAGATGTTCTGCTTTTGGCAAATATTGTGAGCTCTTAAAAATGAAGGGGCACTCTGAGTACCCACTCCAAAATACGGACAAATTACAGACATGCAAAAATGTTTCCACCCAGAGATTCCCCCCAAAGAGGCCTTGAATGGCATGGATTAACTTAAGCCATGCAACATCAATCCTATGGAACTGTTAAAGGGAAAGATCACCCTGATATAACAAGTTGATTTTTAATACTAAAGCAGAGAAATTAGATAACAATTATTGGTGAAGATTTTATTAAAAAATGTTTATTTCAACATGATATTCAAGGTATTTTTAAAACAATGGAATTTCATTTCAAAGATGTGCGACAGCTAGAGACAGAAAAAGAGTGAAAGAGAGAACTTGAGGGGAGAGTGAGAAAGAGAGAGGGAAGTAGATGATGACAATAAAAAGACACATTTAAAGGGGGAAGTTCACCCTGACAAAACATTCATTGAAAAAATATCAGATAAAAATGATAAAAAACCTTGCCAAAGGTTTGAGAAAAATCCATCAAAGAATTAAAAAGTTACTAGAATTTTAATTACTTGATTTGTGACGTCATATGAGAGCAGTATTATAGAGAATGGTAAAAAATCAATGAAATGTCATTTTCCTGTAGTTCCGTGTGAAGATCGCTATTCGAAAAATGGTTGTGTCATCAACTACACTTAAACTAGTTTAACGAGGCCAAGCGGTCAAAATCCACATCGCAAGTGGTTTTCCAAACTGTTCTGATAGACCAATATCGCTTCCAAGACCACTTCCAAGAAACCATCAAGCATTCTTATTACATAACGATTACGCTTTAAACCAGTTTCCAGTTGACTAGTGTAAGTAGATGAGAATGGCATCAGAGAGAAAGATCAAGAGAAAGAGAGATAGACATAGACATAGAGAGAGAGAAGAGAAGAGACATAAATTGCACTGTTCTTAGATCTGAGTAGGTTGGCTCTGATTTTGTTGGTCTATATGATTGGCCTGAAGGAAATCGGAGCGTCCAGTCAGTGGTCGGAGGTCTTGACCGGTCAACTTTTTGAACTGTTCTAGGATCTGTAGCTCTTGATCATACATCTGAAATGAAACGAATCAAACGAAAGAATAATAAATACATGTATGCAAAACTTTGCATGAATTTAAGTTCACAATAAAAAGAAAACAAAATCACTTTCAGACAGTTTCTGATTTCACAAGTTGTATATGAATTCCTCATTAGTTTGATTTTAGGGGTGGTAAAATTTAACCAATATTATTATATATGTGATAACTTTCATATTATATCCAATCACAAGTTATCTGTATATGTTTTACACATAATTACGAGTCCTAATTTTATGACTCTGATCAATGTCCAGGCTATAGCGCCTTGAGTTTTAATTCATCAGAAAGAGGGAGTTAGAAAATATCAATATTTGCATCAATTATGATACTGAGTGGGTAAGTTAACACTTTTTATCTCAAAATTTGACAATTTTAAAGGACTTCTATTGTTAGGGACTAGTAGCGTACGCAGGATTTTTGAAGGGGGAAGGGGTTTCGAGTTGAATGAAATTTTGACAAGCAAAAAAAAAAAAAGTTTTCCAAAAAATCTGAGGGGGTTTGAACCTCTGTAACCATCCCCCCCCCTCTTTGCACATGCATGTAATGGACACATAACTGTACATGCAAGTATGTATGTGCTGAGATCTACATGTATTTCCCCCACATGATGGAATTCCCTCCCAACGAGAGATCCGGGATAGCAAGTGTGTCGAAACTTACATCTCTAACTCATTATATCAACAATGATTTTTGTTTGTTATTTCTTATTCCCCCCCCCTTCACTTGTGTGCCTTCAGCATCTCTTACGAGAGGGATATGGTGCCTAATATATTGCAATTATTTATTTCTACATGTACTGTATGTGGTGTAAGCAGGGAAAAAAATTACACGTGAGTTCAGGGTAATTTCACCGCAAAATGGTCAAAAGAGCCATGGGAAATAAACAAAAGAGCCCTCTGAAAAATCTACATCTGCTGCAATATTTAAAGATTATCCAATATCACAGATTTAGGCAGTAGGTTGTTAAAAGTAGCCCATAAAGAAGAAATATTCATATTTTGCCTGGGTATAAGCAGGGCTCCACATCAGCAGTGGCCCGGTGGCCGGGGGCAACCAAAACTGAGAGTCGGGCCACCAAAATTCTGTAAAAACCCACACTTGGTAACCAAATCGGGCTACCAAAGCCTTGATAAATTAGGGCCACCATATTTGCTTTGCGAGACATAAAAAATATGAAATTGATGATTTTGGAGGACTAATCGGGCCACCCAGAAAGTTAGTGTGGAGCCTTGGTATATTAAGTTTACATAATGTACGTGCTTGGGTAATCAGGAGATATTCTCCTCTTCTGTGATCAATGTAAGATTTGATACTCCTTGGCAGGCCTCATATCAGTCTTAACCTTGATTCATCTAACAGAACTTATTTCATAACCATACTAGATCACTGACTGACAGGGGGTCACTCTTATGCTCTCTCATTAAAGGAAATACCAAATTGCATACTCGGCTTCCTACACGTATACCAAGCCAAATGTAGGTCAATATTTACTTGATACAGACTGAGGTCTCAATATAATAAGCCGGGCTGAATCAATTGAGAGTAATACTTGGACTGCAGTTTGCTAAACTATTCTTTGGATTGCAACACAGATTTTTTTTTTCTTGTTTTTTTTTTTTGGGGGGGGGATGTGACCAGCTACTGTACCCCAAAACCAATACCAATTACAAATCACCAAAGATGGGTCTCTATAAATAACCTAAATAGTAATTTGGCATTCAAAAAGCAAAAAATAGAACCTTAGCTTATTCTTCTTCTTCAGATTTCAGAATATCAAAACGTGAAGTTGTAAAATTACATAAAATATGATACATGTACAAGAGTCTCTTTGACATTATCTTTTACGGACTGTTTGGAAGTTTCACTGTGTTTCCACAGTGTGCACATCTCATGATTGAGTAATCCCTGAATCTCCTTTAAGTTTTTTAATGAGCTCTTGAAATTTAAATTCCCTCTTCATTCAATCAAGTACTTGGGAGGGTATATCGTTGATCAATATTGACAAGTTATATCATTTTAAAGCTTATCTTTTTAAGCTGTTGGTTTTGCTGCTTATTGATTTACATGTATAGGATTATAATAATAACAATAATAACATTGCGCCTCAGAATAGATTATTTCTAGGTAGATGGCGCTATATAATGCCTATTATATGAAGCAGCTGTTTTGTACTGTAGCTTGAAAATACTCTAAGGCATTTAAAGACTTCTGTATACAGTAGGCCTACACATGTGATAGGAACAAATAATTCAATTCACTAAAAAATGCTATTAATATCTGGTAGAGCACCTCCCCCCCCCCCCCCCTGGTGCCGTCCAGGCATTATGAGCAATATTAAACAGGTATCATCTTACCATTTTCCATTGTTCTTGTGACTTATGATTGTAGCCAATTAGGTGACAGAGGCCATGGGTCACAATAACCTTTAAAAGCAACAATAAAAGCAAATTATTATTCATCTTTATTGTACATCACATTTGATCAATGCTCATTAATACATTTGAAAGTAACTTCATACAATGTAGAAAGGCAAATCACTGGAATACTAGTACATGTATACATGTACAGTACATGTATTCATGTACATGCTGTATGTTATGATTCTTGATATCATTCAAAGGTAAAGTCCACCCAATGATAAATAAATAGAGAACAAAGAATAAAATTAAGTTTATGACATATTCATGAGGAAGCTATTCCAACTTCAACTTTGGGAATTCCAATCATTGCCATTATTTAATCAAATAAAAGACAAGTTAGTATTAAATGGGAAGTTCACCCTGATATATTGGTTTAAAGAAATTAAAAACAGAAGTTAGAGATAAATATTGGTGAAGGTTTGGTGAAATCCATTAAACAATAAGAAATTTACGAAATTTTTAAATTTTTCGATATGTGACATCATATACATGTACGCAAAGAAAGTGTGAACACTGCTCCAATTAAAATGTACATTCATGAATGAAAATTCTGAGCAAAAAATAGTTTCATGCAAGTCACTTGCAAGGCTTGCATGGAATGTTGTGACAGGGCCTTAAAGGGATGCTCCAGGATGAAAATAATACAATTTAAACAAATAAAGAAAAAATCAGATAAACACAAAAAATTAGATTGAAATCGGACAAGAAATAACAAAGTTATGGCATTTTAATACCGGTGAAACAGTTCTACACATGCATGTCTTCATGAATATTCAATGAGCATTTTGATGATCATATCCCCACTTGTTGTTTTGCATTTTATTATATGAAATAAAGGTTTATTCAATTTTTTTCTACCAAGAACTGAAAAAAATTGGATTAACAACTGATTTTAATGCATTAGATATTAAAGTTGCTGCAACTTATTTAATTATAAAGGAGACACAATGTACATTTATGTATGAAAAAAATATGTTTTCATGTAATAACATAAGAAAAAGGAAAGTGGGGATGTGAAATCATCAGCCCACCAAGGAATATTCATAACGATGAGCAATGTACATGTAAATATTTTCACAAAATACTGCTTAACTTTAAAATTTGATATCCGATTTTGATGAAATTTTCAGCATTTTGCTCCGTGAATTTTACTCAACCCAGAGTAAAAGATACATGTAAGGGGTATACAAGTATCTTACCGGTAGGACATCATCAATATTTGAGTTGTGTTTGGCACAGTCCCTTTCAATATACTGCATCCCAAGGAACATGTCTCCCAAGTCTGCTAAGTCACTCCAGGGGTCCGGCAGCCGTCCTGGCTTTAAATTCTGAGTTGAGGAGAGTGAGAGATAGAGTGAGTGAGTAACAGAGGGAGAGAAAGAGGGGGGGGGGGATCTTGAAACTTGCAAAAAATTATGTGTTTCTGCTTGGACTTTTGGAGAGAGGTTTACTCTTTATTTCTTTCATTCTTTCCTTTCTTTCCTTCATTCTTACTCTCCTTCATCATTTCCTTTTTTCTCTCCTCCTGTCCTTCACTTAAGTTTCTTTTCTTTCTTTTAGAATTTTCCCTTACATTCTGTTTCTTTCTTTCCCCTTTTGTTCTGTCTTTTCAGTCATTCCTTCATTCTTTCTTTCTTTTTCTCCATACTCCCTTCTACAAATAGTATATGTTACCGATGCTGGGAAAGATTACATGTAGAACTTATTATTATGAAATCTAGACAACCACACTGCAAGTTTGGCATTGACCTGCTTTACAGTGTATGTGTACATGTATCTCATGTGAAAAATAAAACAAACAACCTCTCTGTCTCAGCAATAAAATACCTTGAGAGATGATGTGGAAGAGGTTCGACGTGGTGAAGGATTATTAAAGTAGAAGAAATAACCAGTTGTCTCATGATGTAAATTGGAGTCTAAATTTCTCAACTACGTTTGATACATTGTGAGACAACTGGTTATTCTTCTACTCAATGAATATCTTACATCATAAAATCAAATTGTCATAAACCAGACAAATAAATTCAAGTGTTAAAAACTAGTGGAAGTACCTGTACATGTACCTGTAATGCAAATCATCAAATCATGTATATGCAATCAACAATAAAAAAAGTGATGGTACAGTAAATTTCACTTCCATACATTGTAATTTATCATTCTGTCCAGTTGATATGTCATCCCTCCCCCCCCCAAAAAAAAAAAAAAAAAAAACCCTCCCACTCACACAGACAGTCTTGTCCTGTACAAAGAGGTGTGTTAACATTATACTGTGTATTGTTTGGAAGTGTGTGCATGGCTGACCAATCACAAAGCAAGCATCTGACACACCCACATTATATATTTACAATGCCATGAAGGTCATAACAAAGTCCCTCAATGTCTGCAGTTACATGTACATGTAGAGGTAGAGCTGTGTTTACAAGGTACATGTACATGTACATCCTCCTTTTGCATGCAGTGCACTCAATTTTACAAAAGAACACTACATGTAACTAAAAGCTACATACATGTACATGTAGTTTTACATTCGTTTGGTCCACCACATTACAGTTTCTCAGTGGGATTTCTTGACATGGCTTTCAGGAATCCACCCAAAAGGATTACAGGCAAAAGAAATTGAACCAGGTCAGATTCCAACTGATAGGTGGGCTCCACATGGCAGAGATTTTTGTTACGCCACTTGAGGCGCTATTATAAATCATCCACATTTGCTAGCTTCATCTAGTCATGAAAATACATGTACCTATTAGATGTACACTGGGTCGTACATGTCCACTTTTCTTAAAGATGAATTTTCTTGAAGGAAAATGAAAGTATTTGCAGTTTAACATACATATGTATAATTTCTGAGAAAAGCTGTAACCAATGATCATTGTCATCATTTAATGCACAATTTCTCTATGATTAGTATGCAGTTTAAGTTAAGCACTTCCACTGGGCTTGGTCTGACCAACAAAATCCAACAAATATATTGGCCCAACTATTAAAGGTGGTTTCAACTGTACCATGCTACTACAAACCATGGACTATGCAGATATTTTGAAAATATAAATTATAATTTTACGCTTACCATAAGAAAAACTCCATGATTGCAAATTTTGCAAAAAATGCAATTAATCATTCATGCTTGAATGAATGAAGCACAATAATTTTGTATCGTGGTGCACCATTATGCACGAGATTTAACAGGGAATTTAAAGTGTGATCCCATTGATTATAAGCCCTCAGCCATGGTGTTCCAGACCAGTATTAACTTCAATTTCATTCCCTTAAAATTCATATTGTGTTACTAGTGGCAAAAATGTATATATTAAAGAAAATTTCAATGTACTACCAAAATAGTACTACAGTGTACATGAAAATATTTAATGGCAAAAAGAAGCTGCTGAAAACTGCTTATCTACTAAAAGAGAGCCAATGGAGTAAATTAGAAAGTCAAAAAGGGGCCTAAGCTTTCGATCCTAGCAGAATCTTCGTCGGAGGCAAAATGACAAACATATAAAGTGTTTGATTTTATATGTTTGTCATTTTGCCTCCGACGAAGATTCTGCTAGGATCAAAAGCTTAGGCCCCTTTTTGACTTTCTAATGAAAATATTTTGCTCAATTTTGGTTTATTCCAGTGCAGTAGTACACTGTTTATAATATTAAAGGCCTACAATTGAGGCAAACTGAGTGTGCAAATGTCACAGGTTTTTATGTTTACATTTATACAGAGTTGTGTTTACGGTCTGAAAATGTATGGAGGTGTGTACTACAAAGCTATCCAATCACAAGCAAGAATTGGAACACACCCACTAGACAGTTGCCTTCAAAGTCACTACAAGGACATACAATACAGTACGTGCAGCAATGCAGCATAACACACTACCAGGGAATTGGACAATAAATATACAGTACAAGCATCTGGTCAAGCATGGAGGATAAACTCAGTTGCACACTACTGCAACAAACATCACATGAATGTAGAGCCAACTATTTCATTAAATAACAAAGTAACAAACATCTAAATTAAAGTCAATTGTTCTGAACATCTTCAGATTCTTCACTTTTGAACTTCTATTTAATTAATAAGCTGTTGTTGTTGTTTATTAATCTCCTTTTTCTTAGAAAGTAGATGGCAATCATTTGAATCAATCAATGTTTTACATTTGTACATGTACATGTACCACCATCCTCATACATTCTTTCTACCGTAAACGTTTTCCTATTTTTTTTTCTTCCTGGAAGTACTGCCTGAGTCCAAGTTAATGTACTCCTAGTCTCTTCTTCTCCATCTTTTCATTTGTTCTTTTTTTCTTCTTCCTTTTCATATCTCCCTCCTCATGCTCATTGAGTCCTTCTCCATCTTCTAGTTCTACTCTTCTCTTTTTCACTTGTTCTTTTTGTCCTTTTTATACTCCTCCTTCCTCCTTCTCCTCCTCCCTCCTCCTCTTCCTTCTTCTCCTCCTCCTTCTTCTCCTCCTCCTTTCTCCTCCTCCTTCTTCTTCCCCTTCTTCTCCTTTTCTTCTTCTTCTCACTTGTTTTCACTTCTCCATTTCAATTTCATTAAAAATAAAAAACCCTTTGCTCAAAATTACTAACTTTGATTTTACTTCCAGAAGAATCCTACTTTTTGTCTTTTAATATTTTATAATCTCTGACAACTTCTAAATTCCGACTGGGAATGCCGGCATTTTTTTTTCAACTATTAATCGGCATTAAATTAAAATTTTTACAATGTCAATGTCAATGCATGTTAATTATTGCGCGCCACCACTCTTCATGAGAAGCGGGTAGCGTCATTTATCTGCGCCTTACCTCGTGGGCAGGAAACGCGAGAACGTCCGTAGGTTCATCTGTCGCCCGATAAATCCTGTTCATTTCTCTGATGTCTTTATCCTCCACACATATCACTGAAACATCAAATCTTTCTGCGCGAAGAATTCGACGTAGTGCTTTCAAGTCAGTTCTCATCTTTTCCAGATTAAAGGCCACCGACTTCTGAAAGTTCCTCACGATAATAGACATGGTGAGATATATTCCCCGGGTATTTCCAAGAAAGACAGGTTTTGCCAGCAAAGTTATAATTCGGCCAGCAGCATAGTATCATTAGCGCAATTAATTGCAAGCATGTAGCGCAGTGAAGAGCGCCGATTGTGCGTGTGTGTTTTTTTTATGTTAGTTTACAGAACATACCGAATATATTTCATTTAATTTTACATTTCCAAGACCTAGTCTGTTTCTTCGTGCTTCAGCTTTTATCATTTTAATTTCAAATTTATATTTCATCGTTCTTGATAAAAAAATATTTGTTTTCAAGTACTAGACTAGTATAAGTTAAAAATTTGAAACACAATTATCAAACCATCGAGTATGCATGGCGCCCCATAGATAATCGTCGTCTGCTATTATGAAAGTAGATCCCATATATAATAGAGATATAAAACACTGGGGGGGGGGGGGGTGAACCGTGGAATTTTGCAAATAGATGAGCCTCCAAACAGCTAGTAAACCCACACATTTTGCAAAAGACATACAGAGTGAGTTATATTGCAATATCATATAGGCTATTGCAGGTCACCATAGATCGACTTCTTTATAGAATTTAAGATGGAAGAAAATTTTGAATATTCAATGTCACTTTCCTCTTCCATCTCTATTCATTTTGTCTGCCACTATTCAAGTCTCGTGTTCATAACAAAAATTCTATAACCCGATGCCACTTTCTCAATTGTATTGCCCTATATATCCGTCAACTACCCCTCTCTCGCACCTCCCTCTCTCTTTCTTACTTTCTTTTTTCTCTCTATCCCCCTTCCTCCCCCCACCTCTCACTCTCCCTCCCTCTCTCTTTCTTTGTAATTGCATTATACTTTTGAAATCAATTAAAATACAATTACCACCTCCCCCTTTCTTAATTAGTTTATATTAATTTCTTTCTCTCTGATTTATATAATTTTTCTTTACTTTTTAAATACCATTTCATTTGGTAATCATGATAAGAATTGACTATTCTGAGAAAAAAAATCACTTTCTAATAAACAAAGTTACAAAAATGTATAAAACGTACGTTTATTTACAGATATCTCATCAACATATTCAAAAGATTGACTGACACTGAAAAGGCAAAGACAAAAAAAACATATATACCCAGAAAAAAAAAAAACATGCATATAGGCCCTATACAAATAATATACAGTGTATAAATAAAAATCTACATTCTATATATGACTTCTTTTTTTGCCAGTATTTCTGACATACATGTATATTTCATATAAAGTACATGATCTCTATAGACAAATATTTTCTTATTTGACATAAAACATGCACTAACAGTATGATCGCTGGCAGTATAAATATATCATATCTATCACATAGATTGCTAATGTTGAAATAAAAGATCTTCTCATAATAATATATAGAAATGCATCCCATGATTCCGAGTTATGCTTTTGAAAAATGATTAATAAAAAGAATAATCACGGTACTTCAATACATTGTAAAATAGCAAACATACAGATCAAGAATATGTTTCAAAAGATTTATAATCAATATCAATTGCTAAAGAAATCTACGACTGATTTTTTCACCAATCAAATTGCATGGTGTCGTTAATTAGCCTAAAACAATCATATCTTGCGACTTGCTGCTGATAATAAGTTGCATGAATTCAGTCCTAGAAAGTCGAAGCCTCTCTTTCAAAACACCAATATTTAATTTGGAAGACTCGCATCAAAACCGCACACACAAATGAATTGCACATAATGGCCAATCAAGCACTGAAATCTTTCCTGAATGAAAGACAGGCACACAATAACTTATCAATAAAATTAGCTGAGTTTAGCTCCTTTCTAGAAAAAACATGACAGTTACAGCTTAAGTAACTTATAACTGGCCTTTGAAATGAAGTAACATCTGACATACATGCATACTCTGAAATGGCAATGTTTGAATTTGAACAAATTCTGCTAAAGAAATATATTACATGTATACTTAAAACTGGCAATGTTTAAATTTGGATGAAAGTTGTTGCATATATATTTCAAACACTTCATAACCTCTGGGATACACCATACTCTATGAGTGCAATCATATCAATGGTGAATGTATGGCAAGCAATAACATAATGTCATATATTTACAAGAAGATGATACATATCAAATTTTGTTTGCTACTTTCTACTTCATCTACTTCAATAAACTGGAACACTTAACACAGGAATGCACAGGATTTAGTGGTACAGGAAATCACTTGTAAAATGCATATTGTAGTACATGATTTTGCACCTTTAATAAAGGCCGATTGTTAGATAATAAAACTACTTATGACTTCAAATGACAGATATACTGAAACTGACAAAGCTTATATTTAGGCTAATCTCTCTGAACTATTAGCACACTATATGAACTAATGGAATACCTATAAAGTATCAAATTAAGTATTGTGTATTAGCCAATTATTCCAATTGTTAATATTTCTACACAAAGCAACCAAACTTTTGGAATTTCAAACCATCAAGCAGCCATTTTTGACATTCTTAAATATTTTCCTTGTACAAAAGGAGTATAAGAACAGAGGTTATTGGTGTCATATCTACCAAGAATGCCATCTGACAAATAACATATCACATATTAATTTCAAAATTTATTTTCCCCTCAACAGCGATTTCATTAGTTTTTCAACATACATGTAACAAAACATTGTTTCCATGACGAATGAAATTCATGACAGTACATGTAGGACAAGAATAATTGAAGAAAAAACATATTATGTTGAACTGTTGATTCATATAGTAATTAAGAAATTCAATTTAAAAGTTATCACATATTGATAAATAAGATATATCACATATACATGCATTATGATGCATATATATTGCTTATATTCCTTACTTTATCAGAAGTCGTCAATCGCTACACAATAATAAAGTCAATTATCATTACAATTCTGAAACCAACAAAATAAGTCACCCAAAATGAATTTTGAGATTTTTATTGAGTTTGAAAAAAACCCTCCTAAGCTTTAAAATAATATATGATTTGTCAAATTTGATCAACAATAATTCACTCAAATACTTGATTGAATGCAGAGAAAAAGAGCGAGAGCTTTAGAATACAAGGAGAAAACAACATTTGAAGTTTTTGTTCACTCAGGCATTAGATGTGCATATTAAAGTTTTAATAAAACTTCCAAGCAGTCCACAAAAACTTGTGTCAAAGAAACTCTTGTATCTTGAACTTTACAACTCGAAATTTTACAGTATAAAGATAACAAATTACTCCTTCAGACAAGCTAAGCATTGAATTTTGGCTTATTGAAGACAAGTTTACTAGTTTGGCTATTAACAAAGAACTTTCCCTGGAGACTTATTGGTGATTTTGGGGTAGTTGGTCACATATGACCTTCACCCCAAAGGCTCCTCTTTTGAAGATAAATTTGAAGTTACCCTTGGAGTTGTTTTTCCAGGGAATTGTCCTCGAAGCATTGCATATTGTTCTTCTTTTAATATCACAGAGCAGCTTTTTTAATGTCTTCCTCCTTGGGTTATCCTTGCTGATAGAAAAACATGAAAGTCATTGGTACATTTATCTTTACCTCAACCATTGTCCTCGAACACAAAACAGAGCTTATAGTATTGTATTAATTTTTTTTTCTCAATGATGAAATGAACTTGAATAAAGTATACCATTCTCCATTTCACATCACTGAACAGGCCTTCTTAAGGGTCTTTCTTCTTGAACTCTTTCTTGTTGCTCTTGGATAGAAGTTGTTGGAAGCTGCCGATTGGCCATATCTTGACCAAAAGTCATTGGCATTGTCATATGTGAATTTGGGCACTGTTGCCATGTCTAAGGTGAGGTCCCACCACGGCTCAGAAACATATTCCACTTCCTGAATAAAGAGGGGGAAAAAGAAGGAATACAAAATTGAATAAAATATCAATCGGTAAACAGATACTATTTGTGTGGTGGCGACATATGATTTACCATGTGGGCATTGTGGTCTAGTGGTTCTGACCTCTCATCTTTCAATCAGAGGGTAGTGGATTCAAATCCCAGCCATGGCATGTTTTCCTTCAGCAAGAATCTTACCCACATTGTGCTGTACTCAACCCAGGTGAGGTGAATGGGTACCCGGCAGGATTGATTCCTTGAATACACAGCACTGGAAACGGCAGCTCAAGCAAAAGCCGGGGTAATAATGATAGTCCTGAAAAGAACTGTTGGATAGTGGAGTGATAGAGATAAAACTGAAAGGGCAAGAAAGATGACAGTGATAAGTATTTTTTGTGATACCGGTATATGGTGAAGTCCTTAAAAGGACTGTCAACAATCACAACGTTGATTCCCTTCTATTTTGAAGGAAATAGGCGCCTGGCCTGGAGTAGGATCTGAACTCATGACCTTCTGATTGAAAGACAAGAGTCAGAACTGCTACACCCGTGATGCAAAGATACAAAGTACAAACTAATACCTGTTGGCGCTCTGGAGCAGGTGCTGCAACCTCGGCATCTCCTGTTGCATCTGCCGATGCTCCTCCTTCCGTCTTCTTCTCCTCCTCCTCTCTCTCCTCTTCCTTCTCCTCTTCATCCTTCTTCTCCTCTTCCTCTGGTTTCTTCTCCAGCTGCTTCATGACATCCATCATTTCTTCCGTCATTCTCCCTTCTTTCTCAACCTCGTCGACGTAGGCCTTCAGTTGGTCATCACCGGATTCTCTGTAGCACACTAAACAAGGTGATGGCAAAAATCACAACTGATATTCATACAGGTGAATGCCTAAGTCATCTCTTGGGATCACATAAATGTGTCTGATTTAGGGAAGTTTAGCTTAGAGAAAAAGAATAGTACGTCTTTGTCTTAATCAGGGGCGCGTAACACAAAGCTTGGCAATGATCGAAGAACATTTTTCTACGATTCCACTGACTACAATGTACAATCAATCGTGAAAAACAAGCGTACAATTAATCGATAACCTTTGTGTTACGGGACCCTGGTCTGAAATATTACCTTAACGAAGAAGATTTATCATGTTATGGCAAAGGGGCTGCAGAAATTTTTTCCCAAACTATGTACAAAAACGTAAAAATTACCATCTGATTGTGATTTTTTGCGTGGTCAGTCCCTTTCACTTTCAAAACCTTTCCGAAGCCCCTGTGGATGATCACCTTATAAAGACTTAACCAGTGTCCAATCACCCTGATTGTAAACAATTAGAAGAAGGCCAATAATACACTGACTTCAATGGTCCTAGTTAGGGATTCATGCGATCATATCTAGGACCTCGTTGGACTGATTCCTACGAAGTTGAAAAATCAGCAGTTTAAAGAAAAATACTACAAGTAGATCACTGAGGAGAAAAAGCAAGCACATTTTAAGGAAATTTAGAAGGAAAAAGAACTGGAAGCCACTCCTATCGAAAGAGGGATATCATATACTCCTTTATAAAATGTATGTTGCCTTAAAACTTACCTGCAAGAAACATGTCTGTAATCAATGAGAAATGCTGGAATTTGATGTGAGCACCACCTGATTTCTGTGCCATGTGACCATAGAAAGAGTTGGCTGGCCTGTTATCCATCGCTTGAACACCATACACCTAAATTTAAAAGAAGGAGAAGACAAAGGATAATAGCTAGTAACAATATCATATAGCATTGCAAAGTGTATCAGCTTCTGTGCTACAGGGATATGACTATTTGGTGTTTGTATAAACGGAGACAGGAACAGGATATAGGAGCATGTCAATTCAATTTCATTTTATTGTCCACATGGATATTCGTTTTGCTTACATAATAGACATTTGTAATGAAACAATATCTGACCAAAGCAGCCATTCTGAAGAAAAGAAATGTGGGCCTTTATGCAGTAAACACTTTCCAAAAGCAGGCAAGGCTTTATACCATAAATAGACAATGGTACTGTAGGTCAAGAATAGTAGATTTCATTTATAATTTTTCATATCTGGAAATTGTGATGGTCATATGATGTGGCAAAAGATGCTTAGTGCTTAGCCACCTATAGCATTTGAGACAATAGTTTAAAGAGTACATCAACACCAAGTGCCACTGATGAATTCTTTAATGAACAGTATCTACCTTGATATCCTACATGATACTGGTATTAATAACTGTATTGCCCATATAACCATTCACAGGATGCACAAGGCATCTACAGCATAATAAGAGTGAAAGACACCATGCAACAACAAGTGCCACTGACGAATCCTTTGAAGAACAGTATCTACCTTGATATCCTTGTCACACAGCTCTTGCAGCTCATCCCGCCAGTTGATATTGATGTCTGTATATGAGGGAGGATGCGGTACGACATCACCAATGATGACCAAAGCCTTCGCAGCATCTTCTCTCCACGATAAACCATTGGCATGTCTCAGTACCCATTCATAGCACTGTAAAATTAAAAGGAAATTGTGAAAAATAATAAAAATGAATATACAGTTCTTGTATAAGGCTATAACACACTATGATGTACTTCCAAAGGGACGTACTTGGATGTACTACCCCAGCTTCAGCATAGCAGCCTTTTACAGCTTGCAGAAGCATGTTGAGGAATCAATGCCTGCCAGGTACCCGTTTACCTCACCTGAGTCGAGAGCAGCACAATGAGGATTACTTTCTTGCTGAATGAGAATATGCCACATGAGGCTGAAATTCAAACCAACGACCCTCCCTTTCAAAGCCCTTAGACTAATTATCCCCTGGGCTACAACTATATTTACCAGTGAATGCGCTTTGGAGATCTTTAGAAGATACTGATGTGATGACCTTAGGCTATGACCTGGTGCATAATAAGCTGGACAAGATCCTATACATATTAGGAACCAAATATTATAGCTTTCTACATACCGTACGAAGAAGGATTTTAGATTCTTGAATTTACTTTTATATTAATCAAGAAAGATATGTTAATAAATCATAATCTCATTTTTTTTCAATTTAGGGAATAGCAAAGGCAATTAATAAGTCAACAAATTAACCCAATCTTTTGATAGCAGTGAGCTCATTATTACACCCCTACAAAAAATGTATGAATCCATTACAAGCTAAACCAGTAAGTTTCCACATGTCAAGGTCAGGCGGAGATAATCCAAATTAAGGGGAAAAACCTGAAATACTGTGTACAACGGAGAGCTGTCCATAAAATCCATCATTTTGGAGCATGCTTGCCAATTTGAGGATCACATGATATGACAAACAGTTTGTCAAAAGACTTACAGCATATGGTCCTTCGCCTCCGCTGCCATCGGTAGCTTCTACAAACTGGACCAGATCAGCCATATCTGCTGAGATATCATGTTTTCTGATGACATACAAGTGCTCGTCACTGTAGTCTCCGTGAGCCATCAGGCCGATCTGAATGTTTGGTATGTCCGACATGAGACGGGTCACAGACTCTCGCAATTTCTCTCGGACCTGTAATGATAATAATAATAATAATAACACTAACAACAACAACAATAAGGATGATGGTAATAATGATAATAATAATGATGATTATAATAACAACTAAAATATTAATAATAATAATAACAATTACGTTTTTATATAGCACATTTTAGACCTATGAAGACTCCCTTTACAGACAGAAAATAAAATATATACTGTAATGTATAATTTTGTATTTGTTAAACAGTGATAGCTTTATTCTACACTTAAACAACAATTACATCAGTTATGCATGGTTGATCTACAAGGTATGAATATCACAACTATCATATTGTAAATTGATCTCATAATTACTGACTACTGCATGCAGGTTTATGGAGCACTATACCAATAGATATCAGATCAGAGATACCAGGAAGTGGTCCATCAAACAGGATTACATGTACCACTGATTGGATGAATCATATAGACTACAGGAAGCTTACAATCTTTGGTTTAACTCTTTGCCCGCCATGGACAGAATCACTCCTGCGCCACATTTATTTATTTATTTATTTTTTTTTTAAACGGTTTAATTCAACAATTAAGGGTGTCTATAGCGGCTGAAAAGCCGAATTGCATTACCCTTTACAATCATTTACATAAAATATACAATCAATATCAAACAAAGAACAACTGAATTTACACAAATTCTACATCTTAAATACACTTATATCACGATATAAATTAAATTAAATTAAATTAAATTAAACTAGGCGCATCCTTAAAAGGGGTTTCGCATGGACTATGCTAATTCAGCTCACAATAGCTTTTGATTGGTTTATTGTAAAGGAAAGCTTTGTGTGTACACAGAACAATGACAATGCAATGCACACATCACTATTGTGTATGTGTTTATGAACAATAAACTTAATGGACAAGTCCACACCAACAAAAAGATGAATTGAATAAAAAGAGAAAAATCTAACAAGCATAACGCTAAAAATTTCATCAAAATCGGATGTAAAATAAGAAAGTTATGACATTTTAAAGTTTTGCTTAATTTCACAAAACAGTTATATGTACATCCTGGCCAGTATGCAATTGAGGAAACTGATGAGGTCATCCACTCACTACTTCTTTTGTATTTTATTATATGAAATATGAAATATTCTAATTTTAAATTCATTGTCAAGTGAAAACAATTAATTTCTCCCTGAACATGTGGAATTAGCATTGTTTAATACTATATGGTTCAGTCAAGTTGGTCCTTATTGTCAAATCTGTAAAAATGAAATATTGTATAATTCAAACAATAAAAAAACAAAAGAAATAGTGAGTGAGGGACATCATCGACTGTCTCATTTGCATGGCACTCAGTTGTGCATATCACTGCTTTGTGAAAAATAAGCGAAACTTTAAGATGTCATAACTTTCTTATTTTATATCCGATTTGGATGAAATTTTCAGCATTATGCTAGTTTGATTTTTCTCTATTTATTCAAATCAACATTTTTCTGAGGTAGACTTGACCTTTAATAAGCTCTGTATGGATAGTGAATAGAATGTGACTTGAGTCGAACTGGGCAGACTGCTGAATGTGACTGTAGTTGAACAAAGCGGACAAAGAGTTAAAGGCAGTTTATTTGTCCAGCATTCAGAATCAAAACACAGTTCTACTAATCATAAATGCAAACTTTTAGGTCAGACAGGAACCACCTCAGGAATCAGCATCAAAATGGTTCTTTCTATTCACTGACTCATACCAGGATACCAGGAATTCATAAAGACTTCTTCAAGTAATAAACGCATTATTTTTGTAACAAGTTAACTATCAGCCAATTAAATAGAATGTAGCTTTCAATTGTTATTGCGCATTTGTTTAATATTGTAAAAAAGTATTATGAAACAGGACATAGATGTACATTGATGTCATAGAATTACAAAGTGACCTTGAACCTGACCTTACCGTTGATAAAAGAGAATACATGCTTCCTGTAGTGTCAAAGGAAAAGACAATATCCACTTTCCGCCGTGAGGACATACTCGATGCAAAGCTGTTCAGGACTTCCTGTTGAAACAAATTGAAGTAAAATAATAAGTGACTAATATTCTAATAACCTGTACAACAAATTCAAACTTTCAATTTAATCTTGATGTAATTGTAAATGAGAGATTAAAATATCTATGAAAAGAAGACAGATATAGCTCATACCAAATCACCTGGCAAATATGAAACATGGATAAAACAAATAATGGACATGGTAGCTTGCAGAATAATTACTTCTTCATTTGATTGTTTTTAAATTCATATCAATTCATTCATGTTGTTTAACTTTTACTTAAGATCAATCATTCATAATTTTCTACAGCAGGGGTGAAACACTGGCATAGATTAAAGCAGCATTCAGGTTTGGGTGAGGGGGGGGGGGGTGATATAGTATGTCATCCGCCAGCTTGAAGCGCATGATCATGCCCAAGGAGTGAAATCACAATTTTTATATATAAAAACCTACAGGTATGTATCAGGGGCCGTGGAACGGTTTTCAAAGTGGGGGGGGGGGGGGCTGACCATGCAAAAAATCACAACCCTATGGTCATTTTTACGTTTTTGTACACGGTTTTGGAAAAAAAAGTGGGAGGGGGCTTCAACCCCCACCCCAGCCCTTCCGCGGCCCCTGTGAAGCTCTCATAATGCAAAGTTGTAAGAAAAGATATCGATAGATGGGGGGGGGGGGTGAAAGCTTATGTTTTGTTCAAACAAACCTGTCTCTCATCTTCCTGCATCTCTTCTTCCTGTGTTCCCTGATTATCATTAGGGAATTTAACGATGATATTCTCTCCGTCCTTCAGACAATCTTCGTATGCATAGTCTGTCATCTTCAGCTCCATGTTGCCGATCTACATACACAAAATGGAATTTAAATTCACGTAAAATTGTTGAGTTAAGATGGCGCTGATCCAAAACTTAGAACGAACTTAGCAGGACTTTAGTTTCGTTTGACAGTTTCAAAAATAAGAATCTCCTGCGAAACCATGTTGTTGATAGATACCCTTCTTTCCTTCTCACGTACATGTATGTAAATTAATTTTCATCTTCAATATTGCAACTGATAAAGAAGCCTTAATTATTTTGTTTATATCTCTAGTAGTCCAGTATATTTGAAGTTAAGACATATTGAATACCAGAAAGAGATCCATGATTTGTCTACAAAATGGCAGGGGCGTGGCAGCGTGACACAACATTCTAATCTCAGAAAGACATCAACAACCCACCTTTTAGTAGATTTATTTCTAAGATTATATATTTTCATATAATTATTAAAGCTTTGGGCCTCATAAGGAAAAGTGTGGTATAAATAATAATAATAATATTAATAGTAATAATAATAATAAATCATTTACAATAAATGTCCTCCATGGCCCCAAGCCAAAGGGCTGATGGTCACTAAACTACATGTATCTTTATTTTTCTAAATGATTTGAATATGGCTATTTTTGTCCTTAACACTAATATTTCTGGGATTTTGTTATTTCAATAATTTGACATGAAGTTACTTACATGAAAGGTCATGTATTTCCCAGCAAGATGTAATTTTGCTTCTCCCAGCTTTGTTTTAATTTCTGAGTGACATGATGTATTGTTGATCTCCACTGAGACGACTTCTTTGTCCTTACCAGGTAGATGCAGGTTGATGTTCAGAGTTTCCTTTGCCAAAAGCTGAAAGAATAAAAAGGTCAAAATACAATTTCAACTTTCATTCATATGAATTGAATAACTTAAAATTACAAAATCAATATACATTCAAGGTGATTATTGCAAGGAGGTACAGTAAATCAATGAAAATTTGGGTAGACTTGTTTATAATTCAGGCAGGAAACAGCTTGAAAACCATCTGGAGTACCCGGCCATATGGCCAAAAATTGTGTCACAAAATTATTTTTCTGTCAGCCACCCAAGACTTAAGTCATTAGTTTCTAGGCCTGAGATTTATTTAAAAATTCTATTTCTGAAATTATAAGCGGAGAGCCATGCAATGTAGTTCAATGGAACAACCAACCAACAGGAGAAAGATAGGAAGCTTTTTGTCTGAGGAGAACTAAAACTAGTAAAGTAACGTAACTCCTCAAAGTAACGGAGGCTAACAGTCTAAAAATAAATTACAGTAACAAATAACAGACGATGACAATGCAATTTATTCTTTATTCCAATCTCCTCCTGAGCCTTGCTCTTTTGTTTCTATACATAATTATCAAACCACTTTTTCTGCGTATCCACTGGATCTCGCAGTTCTCCAGGACTGGAGGAAATCAACAGAAGAAGAAGAACTTAGTCTTAGTCTTAGAAGAAGCAATCATTAATCAATGATTCATGAATGTCTTGAATAATTTGGATATTCTATGGAAATTCGGGGCCTGGATACGTACCTTCACTTTTAGTTCCATCTCTTCCCTGACAAGATATTCGTACATCGTCTTGCTCCTCTTCAAGACCTTACCACCGAATTTGAGAGTAATGACATCAGCGGGAGCTTTCTCCTCTTCCGCCACCTTCTCACATAACTGTTGGGTCGTCATCGCCGCAACTACGGGGATGCGAACGGTGCGACCGGCGGTCAGCTTCACCTGCGCCTGTTTCGTGTCAAAACCCATGATTTGCGAATTGCCTTAGATCTATACCGAGTTGATATTGTAAGCAATCGGCACACTATTCCGTGTAAAATGTTTATCAAATGCCCAGTTCCAAGACGTTGATAGTCTGAATGTCTCCTCAGTCTGTGAAACCTTCAAAAATTACAGCTCCATTTTATGTTGTGAACCTTTCTTCCGTGTTTAGGGTGGGTTTTATACGGAAGTAGCAGACGTCTATTTTGGGTAGCCAATCAGAATCGCGTATTTTGCTAAACGCTGGCAGCATGGAGCTAAATATAGCGCTTCGGTAATATGTCAATAATAAACACTGAACATGTTCACAGTTGCATGCCGCCCGCTCAATCAAGAAGAGACTTATGTGGAACGGCATAGTATCGCGGCGGGGGAACCGACCCAATGATGTTCCAGGGGTTCCAGTGGAGGAAATAAAATAAAAATTGGGAGAAAAGGGAAGAAAAAGCAACGGCGTAACAGGGGTCGGTGACCAGTGGGGGGAGGGGGGCAAGAGCCAAAGATTTCCCGGTCATATCATGGCATGAACAGGTGTAACGAGGCGACGATTTTGAGAGGGCCAGAATATTGCGTATCGGGCAGAATTTATCTTTAAAAAAAAAATAAAGTTTCGAGCGAGCGAGCAAAAATTTTGACATTTAAATATCAAATCTAATTTTGTGATAGATTTTGACATGATATCCAGATAACAATAATTCACTCTTCTCTCTTTCCATTCCTTTTTTTGTGGTCTGTACTCCACTGTGAACAGGAGCTTTTGGACTCTTTGCGGCAGTAGCGTGATCAAAGCCATTTAAACCTCGCAGATTGCCGCTATTTTAATCAAATCAAGGGCATATACAGAATATAGCTTTTACACAACACATTTATTCAACCCAGTTGCGTAATGAACCAAATATTTTGAGGGGGCAAAACATAGCAATGTGGGGAAATTTGTAAAAAGTCGCCAGCAAGCAAAACGAGCTGGAAAAAATTGCCTATTGAAATTAAATTCTATTTATGTGATAGATTTTTCCATTATATTCAACAAATAACACATTTCATTGTTTCCATTCATTTCATTGTACGTTGTCTCCTATAATTTTTTTTATTTCCTCTTGGGCGTGGAACCAAGACGTACCCCCCCCCCCCCGCCTGTACGCCAGTGAGAGCCATTTGAAGGTTAAAGATGATCGAAGATCGAGATGAATAGCCCCTACTGCGTGTTGTATGCTCTGCATCTTTCTTCCCGCTCTTTAGTTCCATTCTTCGGCAACCCGGTCGTGTTATTAGGTTTTTTTTTATTCTTGTCCCTTTTCTTTGTTTTCCAATTTAGCTTTTGACTAATTCCATTCTTCCTTGATTTTCTGCTATTGTTTGCCATTTTGTAATCTTTTGATTTATTTCCCATCATGCTATTGCATTACATGGGACTATTTCGGAATGATTTGTTCTTTCTCAAATGTTCTTCTTTCTTTCCTTTTCCACTTAAAGAAAATATTTTTTCTTCGTTTTCTTTTCAGTTTTCCCTTTCCTTTTCTTCCTATCCTTTTCCCCTTTCCTTTTCTTTCTCCCTCCCTTTTCTTTTTCCCGTTTTTTTTCATTTTCCCGGTGAAACCCGCCTGGGGGGCAGCTTCCCCCCTCCCCCCGCCTGTTACGCCACTGGAAAAAAGTAGAAAGGATATAAAAGGAGAGGTCATAATTTTGAACGTCTATGCAGTGGCGTAGCTACGGGGGGGGGGGGGCCTGGGGGCACGTGCCCCCCTGAGATTTGGTGTGCCCCCCAGGTGCCCCCCCCCCCTGAAAAAAATTGGCAGAGCAAAAAAAAAGGGAGAAAGAAGAAAAGAAAAAAGGAAAAGAAGAAGAAAGACAAAAGAAAAAAGAAGAGGAAAATAAGAGGATGAAGATGAGTGAATGAAATAATGTGAGGGGAACAAATCTTTCATGTTACTATATACAATTTTTGCTTGCGCTTCGCGCCAGAATTGCCTGTTAGATGAGATTCATATCTTGCTCAATAGGCTGATATGGAGCAAATTTCGGAATATCAAAATATTTGCTCGCGCTTCGCGCTTGCATTATCGAAATATATACCGTCTTCGTGGGTAACTGTAAGCAGTCCTTAACAGGTCCCTTTTCGATAATGCTAGAACAGTTTCTGCTCGCGCTTGGCGTTCGCAGTAACCATCTAGTTACATACGAATCTTGTTCAGGATCACACATTAAATTTTCAGGACAAAATACATAAAGTTATTAAAAAAATCGCTCGCGCTTCGCGCTCGCACTTTTTATAAGGCTTATGAGATTATATCGTGTTCATGTTGTTTTATAAGAATAAAACTAAGAAGTGACTGATCGGGGAAAATATAGGTGAAGATAATTTTAGGCCCCGTCCCCTATTGGGAAAGTCGGATCCGCCTTTGTGACACATACACCGGAATAAATGGTGCCACCCCCTGAAAAAGCAAGGACCCCCCAGTGCCCCCCCCCCCCAGGAAAAATATCTAGCTACGCCACTTCGTCTATGTAATTGGTCGTCTTGCTCGCCGCTACCACTTACCCTCTCATAATTATGGGGGGGGGGGTGTAAATTCAGTCCCAATTCAGTGGCGGATATATCGACGGTGAGGTCGGTGAGGGTTGATCCACTTATTATTATTATTGTCGATGGAAAAGAAGTAAATTTCTAAAATAAAATTATCGCTCGCTTCAATCACTCGTAAAACCCATCTTCATTGCTGCTTGCTCCAGGCAGCGTACTTTGGTCACTCATGCTATAGCGAATGAAACCTGACAAATTCCAATTATGCACTTCTTTTAGTGGCGTACAGATTGGGGGCTTTGGGCGCTTGCCTCCCCCAACAAAAATCACTATCAAGAAAAACAGAAAGAGAAAGGAAAGAGAGAAGGGTTCTTCTGAATATTATTTTGTCAAGATCTATCACAAAATTTTTTATTTTTGCAATAAAAATGCCAAAACGTTTTCTCGCTCGCAACTTTTTAAAAATTTTCCCGATACGCCATATTTAGCCCCCTTAAAATTTTGGCTCATTACGCCACTGACTCAGTTTGTTAATGATTATTTTTCGTGGATTTTGTTGTTTAATATTTTAGGAATTATAAAGAGTGGCAACTTTACGAGACTTGAAAATTGCTTTCCGAGCCATTTTTCAAGCATAACGAAATAAATGTTTGACATATATTATAATGAAATATATTTTGCCTGTAATATAACAATAACAAACCCGAATCATGAAAATGTTGAAAATTATTCAAATCAAAATAACGTTAGGATAATCTGGATAAGTGGATATTAAAAAGAAAAAACAATTTACCTATATTTACTATTGTACAATGTCATACCCTAATTTTTTTACCTGAACAATATGAATGTTTTTACATTAATAAATGATTGTAGTTTTCATGCAATAAAACTTAAAAAAAAACAAAAAAAAACGAATGACCATCACCTTCGCAGCTCGCAAGATACAGTCACATTGCAATTAAGTATACTCCAACACTTATATCAGCCCAAAAACCATGGAACAAACTTCCCGTTGAAATTAGGAATCCAACAACTTTACATAATAATTTCAAACTGAAATTAAAATCTATTTATTCCACTAGTATTTTGTACAGCATCTGGGGAGCTCTTTTTCATAAAGTACCAGTAGCGTACGCAGGGGGGGGGGGGGGTGGTACAGGGGTTGGGTTCAACCCCCCCCCCCCCACCCCGGATTTTTTGTTTTGCTTGTCAAATTTTTTGGGGTATGAAATAATTACAAAATGACCTACACTTTTTTTGGTGAAGACCTTTCTTTTTGCTTATAATTTTTGTTGGTACGAAACGACATCAACTCTTTGGTGAAGACCCTTTTTTTTGCCTGTCACTTTCTCATTCAGCACGAACCCCCATCCCCCTTTAAAAAATATCCTGCGTACACTTCTGTTTAGCACAATAGAATATATAGAAACGGTTTTTGCGCTATATGATTATCATTATAAAAAGACAAATCACTCTAATTGATGGATAATCTGGATTAAGTATTTAGCAACTCTTCCTTAATTCTTAGAAGAAAAGTGATACAACAATCCGAATATAGATTTACCCCCCCCCCAAAAAAAAAAAAAAAAAATACAAAAAACACACAACAAAACATAACAAAAACAAAACAAAAACAACTAAACAAAATCAAATGTGTGAAAGATGAAGGAGCGAATTAAAAACACATCATGTTTCACATGACATTAGTAATTCTTTTAATGTTACTATTATAAATCATTTAATCTATCTTGACATTTGTCGCAAGATAGTTACACTTGATGTTGTTCTTATTAACCATAATGGGTGAGGATCCCGGATCAGTGAGAGAAACTTGTTGAATAATTTTGTGTGGCGCCCGCTTGCGGTTGTCGTCGGCGCCGGGATAAATTTAAGCAAATGGATATGGGTAATCGACAATCCGGAGATCGGGAGAAATAAAATAGAGAGAGACAACCGAAAAACAGGCGGAGGACTGGAATGTTTTACATTTTATTCCGGTGCGTAAATTTCTAGAAGTAAAAAATGTGTTAGGGATGAAATCATACATCATCTCCGTCTGCATGATTTCAATTTTAGTGTCTTTTATCTTTCTTTATGCGGCTTTTACATCTTCATTCTCATGATTCTGGAGAGTCTGTGTGAGTTTGACTGTGTCAGTGTGTGTTGTGTTGTTTACTATTGTTCCACCCCTTCATTTCTACGTCTGGTAGTGTGGTTGGAACTACCCCTTATCGACCACTTAATCTTCTAAGCATCGTATCTGCGAAAATATTCATCAATTTTACCCAGTTTTCGTCTCATTTGTGCAGAAAATTGAGCAGATCAGATTCCCATGTATCGCTCGGCAACTCCGATTCAATCCGCGTAATATATCGACGAACAACGAATAGGCCCCTACAAAGTACAATACAACGATTTTACATTTGCTCATTTGCACCCATCTTTTTAAACCGACCACCCGCGGTACACTAAGTTTACGGCCGATTCTTGACCCGGTGGCGAAATATTTTTACTTTTCCAAATCATTTCGATGATATCAACATGCGATCGTCTCACTACTAATACTTCCACTGCGAGCTCCGGCACATGATTCGACGATTGATGACGGATATTTGTTCTAAACTAAAGCCGTTTCCTATCGGATTTCTTGGTTTTTCAGCGGGCTTTGGGTCTGCTTAATACAATTTTGATTAATTCTACTAAATTTTTACTTTTTGTTGCTTCTTTTTTCTCGTAAAATCGATTCTTACCGTTTCCATGAACACTTCGCCTACTCTCCCGCACGTATCGTTTGTATTTAATACGCAATAATTTTAATGCGCGCAAGGTGGTCGGTTTCAAAAGAGGTGGTCGATATGTGGTGGTCTCACCATACTACATGTAGTAGTAGTAGCCGGTAGTTAACTTTGGTTGTGATTGATATTGGCTGATATAGATCTAGTCTAGTGATGATATATGATTGATTGAAAAAGATCAGCCTCAGGATCATATCATTTCTTGCAATAGGCAAATCATGGGTGTGATAATGAATGACCCACAACGAACAACAGACCAAAAGCTTCAGAACTGTTCAGTCTCTGTTGGTTCCGCTGAACTCCGTTGCCGTTGGCTCCACTCACCAAATACAGAGACCGAAGTTCTAGCGCGATATGTACAGGGGACTCGATGGCCATATGTTTATGTATTAAGTTCGGATAAAACAGGGAAGTGAAGTTGCGCGACAGCCCAAGTAAGTCAATGTTTTTTCCCCTTTTAAGTTTATTTTTCCCCTTTTTGGTGCATTTCAGGCCAAAACGGAATAATAATCTTCATTTTGGTACAGTTCTTTTTATATAATTTGATGAAATAAAGACAAATCGATGAGCCCCATTGGGGGGATTAAGGAGGAGAAATATAAAAAAATAAAAAATGTTAAAAAACTCCTGGAAACAGACGGCTGCCAGCTGTGTACGAACAACATTGCAACAACATCAGTGTCACTTGTCTTTGACTTTGGAACTTGGAAGTTATAGTTTGAGTTTGACTTTGGTTGTCTTTGACTGTCTTTGTCAGATGCTTTCGTAATTTGCATATGACATGTTTGTGATTCATGAGCAGATCGATGAGTAGTTGCTGATATATGCCCGAGGGATATTGAATGAATTTTGAATATTATCATGGCTGTGATACTGAGTGAGAATGAGATGCAAGTTGAAGTTGATCATTAACTTATTTAGGATCTATAGCAAAAGTGTTCACACTCCACTCACACACGGATGCGAGGATAGTATGCTATATACATGTAGGCCTACTAACTGTTCACACTCATACTGTTTTACGGTTCATACATGGTACAGTCGTGATGATTTATGGCATTGTTAAAAAGTCAGGAAAAGTGCAAGTTACTACTGAATCATAAATGGGACTGGGAGGCTTATTGATCTTGTAAATTTTGTTGAGAAAGAATAAGACAAGGTTTGTTGAAGGGATATCTGGGTCATGTTGCAAATATTCTATTTTTATTTGACTTACCAAATTTTTGGCTGACAGTGAAATGACCCTCAAAGTGGGTGGGCTTGTGTCATTCTGGCCTTAAACCTCTTTTTTTTTGGGGGGGAGGCAAATTTTCTATAGAGTGTATTTGTACACCTGGGCCCTGTCTTACAAAGAGTTACGATTGATCTGATCTACCACAACTATAATGGGCATGATCCATCAATGTCATAATTTTGTTTTCTCTAGGAAATTTCCACAATGTCTTTTGTAAACAAAGAGAAGCACCCTGAAATGAATTTTAAAGAAAACAATGAACACCTCATATCTAAAAAATGTTTAAAAAACCCTAATTTTTTTAAAAACAGACATGTAATTTAGATGTTGATGTTGCTGGCTTTCCATAGTAGTTGTTAATCAAATTAATCGTAACTCTTTGTAAGAAGGGGTCCAGATCTGCAGCACAAATGGGGAAATATAGAAAGGGCACAAAACTATCCTATGAGAGGGGCATTAAGACCAAATCCATAGGCCAGCCAATGCCAAGGCCTTGGATTGACGTTAGTCTAGGGCCCCGTCTTACAACAAGTTACAATTGATCCAATCAATCTAAATTGTATGGAAATCCATCCATACCATAATTTTTTCTACAAGAAATGTGCACAATCTCCTTTTTAGTAAACAAAGAGAATCACACTAAATCTTCAAGAGAACGATTAATGTACATGTACAGTATGAATATACAGCATATATCTAGAAAATATTTTGAACAGATTTGCATTTTTATTTTTACATGTAGATGTTAACGTTGCTGGCTTTCCATAGTTGTGGTTGATCGGATCAATCGCAACTCTTTGTAAGATGGGTCTCAGATCACTGTTCAAGATCTTTTAGTTTGAGTGCCCTACAGTTTACATGTTACAGTTAGGCAAACAGTTATTCCCTTTATTTTCGGGGGCTACATGTACATCTCACAATTTACTGCCTAAATCTGCAACATTGTGATGAATGGGGATCCAAGGCTCCTTTTTTTTAGTTTCACAATTTACTGCCTAAACCTGCAACATTGTGATGAATGGGGATCCAAGGCTCCTTTTTTTTAGTTTCCAGGGCTTTTTTTTAGCATTTCGGGTGGGGGGGGGGGGTGCTAAATCGCCCCCCAGCCCCAGTGTAATTTTTTCCCTGATTATGATTCATATGTAAGTCTTTCTCTACGTTGATCATTTATATAGTTCCACATCATGATGATGCAAACGTAGCGTGATTGGACCTTGAGGATATTTGATGTAAACTTAGCAACCTTTGTTGATCACCTCAACGGCAAGGCAATGGATATCGTTGTCATTGTAGCGATTGCCATCCTTGGTCTTCTATTTATTGCCTCGTTTGTGGCCCTCATCGTCGCGTGCAGACATCGATGCCGTGTCCTGGATATTAATATCAAAGAGTCAATACATAGGAAAAACAGGTAAGAAGTTCATAAGTGAAGTTGGATTGGAAGGAGGATGTTGAAGGTCGAGATGATGATGACGATGATGGTGAAAAAGATCGCTGTGGTCCCCATCCCCCCCCCCCTTCTCGGGCCAATGGGTCTTCATCATCTAAAATCATATTGCAATGAAAGAAAGTAATATGTACTGTGCAGGACATGTACATGTATGATGATTCGTTCTTTATGATGGTGGTGAGGGTGGCAGTGATACTCTGATAGTGACGTTGGTGATGATGGTGATGGTGGTGATGATGATGTTGATGGTGATGATAATGGTGATAGTGATGTTGATGGTGATGATGATGATGATGACGACGATGATGATGACGACAACGATGATGATGATGACGACGACGACGATGATGATGATGATGATGATGATGGGGATGATGATGATGGGGATGGTGGTAGACTGGCAGTGATAGTGCTGTTTATGGTTATAGTTGTGATGATGATGGTGGTGATGATGACGATGATGACGATGATGAGGGCGATGGTGATGACGATGACGATGATGATGACGATGATTGCAATTATGATGTTGATTGTGATAGTAAAAATGATTATAATATTTAATGATAATTTTGATCATGATAATGATCTACATGTAGCTTTAATAGAACTTGTTTATGGCTGATATACTAGCACATACAGTACATGTTTGATATGTAGCTGCTTTGCCAAATCATTATAAACCTCTTATAAAAACAAAACAGGAACAAAAGCAACCCAATCTGCTCATTCTATGGTCAAAATGCTGAGCAAAGATTAAATATAACAACTTTGAAATGATTTTGTTTCTTTTTCAGTGGTCGTCAGAATGTGTCCCTGGTGAACGACGCAGAGATGCCTCATGAAGACTTTGAAGTAGAGCTGAGAGATGTCTGCACAAACAACAGCCTTGAACAGATTCTAGAAGATGAAGAATGGGTGGATGATGCTACGTAAGTTAAACCTCCACCTAGAGCTCCTAACCATACTAGTGCTGACTTATGCCCATTTCTGTGGCGGACCCTGCATACTTTTCAAACAAGGGCCCCGTAACACAAAGGTTAGCGATTAATCGCTAAATGAAACTGCTATCAAGATCATCGTTGCATGCGCATTTCGCTCATACTGACGAGGAATCAATCAGAATTGTTCTTTCAAACTAGTGATTGATTGCTACCCTTTGTCTTAACAGGGCCCTGGCAAATGAGATAAAAATCCAACAATCAACAAATTACATGTAGATACACTTATCAATGTTTGAAAATTCAAAAAGTAACCAACAGCTGCAGACAAGCAGAATAAAATGACCGCGCCCATACATAAAGCAACAATATAATGTTATGAGCAGATTAATTCAAGCAAGAAAATTAGAAATCCTGCTCCATAATGATCTTTTTTCCTTAATCCAACTTGGATGAGAAGTGGTTTGAATTTAATATCAAGTGAATATCATGTGAAGTTCTAAATCTGTCTTTAAATGGTCAATAATCGTCTTTGGTTGAACTGAATTTGAATTTCTTTATTTCATTGGTCCAATGGTCTGCAAGAATTTACACTGGTGACGGGCTGCATAGGTCAGATATCGGTGGACCAGTCATTTCAATTCAGCCCTTCTTATGACCAACATGGTTTCCTACATTTAGGCATTTTATTCTATTTCAATTGCTACGCAAATGCTTTTATTACAAATATTTGTGCAATCGAGGCTTTTTATTCATGTTTGATAGTTATTGTGAAGTACTTGTGCAGATACGGTACATGTTGAAATTGACACACATGTGTGGGTTCTTTTTACAGAGGGTTGATGCCACACTGCATCGCTATCCTGAAGACGTGCCATGAGCTTACGGAAAAGCTGGTTGCCATGACGATGGGTAACACCCATTATCCCAAGATGTCGGAGAGCTTGTCTGATATTATTGAGGTCGCAAAGAGGATCAACCCGAGGTAATAATCCTCTTCATAATGATGATATTAATAATGGCCCAAATCACCCATTTCTCTTAAAAATGTTGTGCTCTGGGTTGACCATTTTTACAAGAGCCACCCAAAGATCTACATGAAAACTACCACAAACAATATTCAAGAAGAGAAGAAAAAATTATACATGTACATACACTGGTAAATTGCCAATTCGTCCTTTGCCAACTGGTCCACTTACCACATGGTCTACCTTCATTTAGTCTAATGCCATTCCGTCCATCAAAATTTTGTCTAACAACCATTTGGTCCAATCACCATTTCGTCTATTACCATTTCATCTAATTACCAGTTTGTCTAATACCCATTTTTGCACAATTAACACTTTAGTTTAATTATACAAATGGTATATGGACTAAATGGCTATTGGACCAACTGGTTATTAGACGGAATGGCATTAGACTAAATGAAAGTAGACCATGTGGTGAGTAGATGAGCCGATGATAGAACAAATGGTAGTAGACGAGTTGGCAATTGGACGATTTGCCATTAGATGAATTGGAAATAAATTAATAAACCCATACACCTCTGTACTTTTAGTCTTAATTCATTGATGTTTCTGACTGTTTACCACACAAAAACCTATTTTCGAGCCTGATATTCAACACACTCTTTTTTGTAGCTGTACTTCAAGACTTAAATGTTGTGTTGTTCCCTAATTCTGTAGCTGCACGTCAAGTCTAAATGTTTTGTTGTTTCGTAGTTCAGTATAGACCTTATCCATTGATGTCATCAGCAACAAGCAATCACGACTCCACGCTAGAGGACAAATAACAACCTTGTCAACACTTCCTTTATATGTGATCGCTCAAGTCTGAACAAGATTGGACTTACACATGGTCGCCTGTGAATGAATATGATCTAGCAACTTCGCTTTCCCTCTGAGTGAGGGTGCACTTCGGTCTGTTGAGCTGTGTGATTTCATGTGCATACTCAACCACACATTCAATCATACATGGAGCTGTACTTCAAGTCTGAATGTGTGTTTTTTCCCCCCCAATTCAGTATACTCAGCGCACGTACATGTATAGTATAACATTCAGTATAATTAATCAAACTTTTTCTGTGTAGCTCTACTTCAAGTCTAATACTTTATATTTTTCCAAGGGTTGATGATGTAGTGAAGTGCATGTATCCTCCCATTGATCCAAGGCTGCTTGAAGCAAGGTTAGTATAACACACTGTATGCATATTAGAATTGTGACTTGGCTTGTGTTCTATTATCAATCTGCTGTGCTCTTTTTTAGCAAGCAAATTGAGCGAGCAAACAAGTAAGGGTTTTGAAATAAATCATGAATTCTGCTGAAGATTTGGCATGTACAAGAGTCGTACATGCCAAAAAGATAATGTTAGGGCTTTTGTCAGTTCCGAGTTAAGCTGTTGGGTCTTGAATGAAGAAAAAAAAAGTCTTAAGTTTTGTGTTATGAGCACAAGTAGTATCAGAAAGGAAATTTGAGAAAGCAAAGTGAGCGAGCTAAACAGTAAGGGTGTTGAATTAAAAAATGAACTCAGCCATAGCTTTGACATGTAAAAAAAAGAATCATACAGGCCAAGATATGCAGGAAAATTTGATGAACAAAATTTTAATGTTGGAAATTACAAGACAATTCGGCTTGGCTAAAGCTTTTATAATATTATTATAACAACACTTAATACACCAAAAACTCTTCAAAGTATGTAAGAGTGCTTTATAAATTGCATTATTATTATTTTTTTCTCTTTTACATTGGTTTGATTGGGACTAGTAGAGTCCACTTTATATTGATAACTAATCGAGTATTACAAGTTACTGCATTTCTTTGTCCGTACAATTGATGTTACCAATGCTTCACTCTACATTTGACCCCTTGTAACACACAGGTCAGCGGCCTTGCTCTTATCACTACAACATCTTGTACTGGTCACCAAGCAAGCCTGTCAAATGTCTAGTTTCGTGGAGTGGATCGATGGCTCAATCAAACAGATGGAATCACATTTACAGGTCAGCTACCCTTTCATTTGCCATAACTTTTTATTTCATCAGTGTAGGCACCAGTTTGAAAATGAGGATCGCCATTCAAGGATCTTCTTCTACATGCATATAAAGGAATTATATGGAATAATTTCATTATCATTGATGAACTACCTTGGGTCATATTTATTATTCATCTTATTCTAAAAGATGTTTATTCAATTTTTCATATTTTGTTCGCTCAATATATCTCACAAGTGTGCTTCAAGCATTTGATGCTAATGGATTATAAATCATATTTTCTGTCTTCTTTACCTGATTTCTTTCTTTATTTTTTAAAATTATTTAAATATACTCCTCTTTCTCCTCCCTCTCTTTCCCTCCCCCTTCCATACTCATCTTCTTCATCCCTCTCCTCCCCCTCCTCCCTCTCCCCCTCCTCCCCCTCCTCCCTCTCCCCCTCCTCCCTCTTCCTCCCATTCCTCCTTCTTCTTCCTCCTCCCCCCTCCGCCTCTTCCCCTCCCCTCTCTTTTTTTCTTTCTCCTCTTCAATGAAAAAGCATTCTGGACTTCTCAATAAAGATTATCTTGATAACAATAACTAACTGCAATTATACATGTACAATGCTCCTTTGCCAGGTCTTAAGAGATGCTGCCATTACTTGGGAAGCTACCACAGCAGCACCAGAAACCAACCAGCCACAGCCTCCTGTCCTTGGTGCAGTAGGGCCTGCTCCAGCTATATCACTCTCTTCCTCTCACGTATAGAAGACAGCAATACGTCCTTTCGTCCAGGAAATACCTTATGAATCGTGCAATGGACACGTCTTAATATGAAGTAAGGGGGCATTCGTCGTGGTAGCCAGTATTTGTTATGAAATACAAGTTACATGGTGTCGGGACACCAGAGGTGTTGTCTTTGACAGACCATCCAAGATGATCTTGATCAAAGATCTATTGTTCGGGATTGAACCCTATGCAGCTGTCTGCCTTCATTACCTTTCGAAATGTGCCTTGAGCACCTCGCTTGATGAAATACTCCAGATCCGTCTCTGAGGCATCATGGAAGCCTTCTCCATTTAGTTATGTTTCCACTGATCTTTGGAATACCTAGAGAAATAGAGGGTGCTTCCGGAAGTCTTTGGACCATTCATGTCTTTCTTGACTACGAGTGACAACTGGATTTATCATTACCTTTGCATTCTACACAAGACCAAGGGAATCTGGTCCGGTTCCATGCGGAGCTGTTGTTGCTCGAAGGACCATGTGTTGGGGGCTTCTCTAGAAACAACATAGTGCCAAATGAGATCCATCTTCCATGGCTGGAAGTGCATCATCATTACTTGTCCTGTGGCCTGCTCATCTAGTCTTCTTGGGAGTATTTTATTAAACCTTTTGGGATGAGACCAAATGGAAAGTAAGCAAAGTGGGTGTGGACCAAGTGGCAATTTACCTGAAAGCTAGATCACTCCGTCTGCAAGGTTGTGTTTAATAGTACATGTATTTCAGCCGCTGCTCCAGCCCATATTTCGTTTCCCGGTAGAATATGGCTATGGTCCATTTTACCTGTACAATACGTTAGGCTGACAATTTCTTATTGTGAAAAAGTAATGTTCATGTATGCTGATGATAAATCAGCAGACAAAGTGGTCGTGCTTCAATATAATTGACCCATTTAAACCAGAGTTAAGTACTCAGCCACTACTCTGTTCACATAAAAAGATACAATCGGTCTTTACAATCATTGCGTTCTTTGTTGCATGTGTTACCATAGATGTACAGTTATAGTGAATTGTGTGATTGATTGTATATTTTATAGTACAGGTCACAGAACTTGTAACCTCTCCTAAAACTTTAAAAGATATGCTGTATGTATCCTTCAGAATACACTCGTACATGTATGTACAGTCAAAATCAATGAATTGGCTTACAGTTAATTAGAAGTAACTAAGAAATTTGCAATATTTGATTTTTAAATATTTTTTAAGCAACTAACCATACTTAACTAATTGCCAAAATTTGTCCTGAAATTGCATTTGCACAAAAACAAATCTTTTATCAGATATTTGAGTTCAGGGAATATATATTTTAACTACATGTATATATATATCAAAACATGAGCATTCATGACTACATACATGTAGAGTCAATTGGAACTTTTTTTATTGGGTGTTTTCTTTTATTGTGGATGTGGCTTTGATTACTATGACCAATACTGTGAATGATTGGCCGTCTTTATGCTCAAGTAAGTAGGAGAGAGAGGGGGAGAGGTAGGGAGAGAGAGAGATAGACGAAAAGTTACCAAATAAGCATATTTTATTTTCTTTTTTTAAATGTTATTGTTAACAAAAATAATCTGTTTCTTTCACTTTCATCTATCGGTGTATTGAATGATGTCATGATGGGCTCTACATGTAACATTGCATGTGAACACTAAACTGCTGCTCAATTCCAAAGTGAATTTTAAACGTGATATTGGCTCACCAATGAAGATGCTATGCTATAAAGGAAACGTGGCACACTTCTTCCATCCATAATACATGCATGTTTTACATACATATGTACACTCGAGTCAGAACAAATGTACAGTAAACACTTAGCCATGTGAATATATATTTTTAAGTACATGTTCAGATAGATTAATATGGATAATTGTTTCATATTTGTTGATCTCAGAGTTTTTATACATGCAGTTTGCATGTGCGTGTTGTTTTTTTTTGCATTGTACTATTGCAGCTCTTACATGTACATATTTGTATTACCTTTTTATAAATCTAAACTAAGGCAATAAATTTTCAAAGGAAACTTGTCAAAGGCATACAAATGCATACAAAAATTAACTGAATATTGAATTAAAGCTTATAATAATAATGATAAAGGTATATTTACCCAGGGCAGCCACTTCAGTTCCGAAAACTGTTCTCCCAGCGGGCCCTGCTATTATTACCCTTCATTTTCAGGTTTACATGTACATGTAAATAAATTATTTTCATATGCCAAAATCCATTAATTGGGTAAAATATAATCTGCAACTATCTGAGAGTCCATGCCAATTTATGAATGCCATACATGTATGTACATGAGTACATGAAAAGAAGAAATATATTAAATTTGTCAAAATTTTCAAAATTCAAGTCGTCTTCCTTTGACAAGACAGACCTACAATTGCCCCCTACCCATGTGTATGTGTACATGTGCGTACTATAATTACCGTCATTAAGCAATCTTTTCATTCCTGCAAATACAAATAATTAGTCTGTTGTGCATTATGTGATAATGAACTGTATGCCATACAAATGTTTTTATTTAAATTATATTCTCATACTATGATTTTTTCACACAAAAAAAATTGAAAACAAGATTATCTGAAATGGTCTCTGTACTTAATAACTTCAGGAATATTTGAAGTATGCAGAATTGTGTATGATTCTAATAGAAAGATCTTAGTTGCATGCCTAGAAATAAAGGTACACTGTATAAAAGCACTTTTCATGCTATTACTTTTTTATGCATTTTTCACTGTCTTTCTTGAATCTATTTTTATGTTCTTTTACTAAGTGTAAATTGGACTAAAGATAAGTTTAATTCTTGTACTAATCTACTAATTTTTCAATTTGAAATTGAAATTCATACACACATTCCACTTTATTATCGACCTTTGAAATGTAAATACCAAGATGTTATTTTAGTACTTCTATTGCAATCAAATAAGGTATACAAAATAAGCTGAATTTTATTTTATAATCTATTGATCATTATTTTTATAGTCATTTTATGTTTGAATAACCTACAGTGATATAACACTGTTTCAGAAAGAAAGAGAATTGTTTCTTCACAGATTTGTTTAATGTTTTGATAACAAACTGTGCCTTGAGTGTCCCGTTTCATTAAGAATTGTAATAACAAAATGCCTTTTCAGTCGGTTTTTTATCAGCCAATGAAGTGGAAGGATTTCAGTAGCTTTAAACTGTTAATGCAAATGAAACAGGGGCCCCAGGTATTTAACATCATAAAACTTTAATGCGACCTTTAGAAATTAGTTTATACAGTGTAGGAGTGCTCAAAGTCCTGGTTTGTTGAAACAAAAAAGTTTGAATTTTAGACTAAAATAGAGATGTAGGGATTGTGCTCCAAACCTGCTAAAACCCCCCTATTTTGACACTGGAAGTTGTTGCTTACTGCTAGATTTCTCCCCAGACCCAGTTGTTGATATATGATTATTGTTTGTTTGGTGTTTTACTTGTGTATTACATGTAAGTGTCAATTGAGGTCTGTACCCGCAGACTATTCAGAAATAGATTTCTCACATCAATATTCCCTACACTCCTGTGTGATTATGTATATGATTTTTCATTTCAATGTTTCTCCATAATTCTTTCTTACTTTATAAATGCTAAGTTGTAAATATCTTATTTTAATGACATTCTGAATATATTTTCTTTTGTATTTTGCTTGCTGAATGCTTTATACTGCCCTGTATTTGATATGATGGCTACTTATGCCTGACAACTATTTGAACATTGCGGGTGAATAGATGAATATATTCCACAATGCATAACCATTTTGATATTGTCCACAGTAATAAGTTTGATTGTTAAAATGATCTTTCCATTAAAGTGAATCATAACTTTAACATTAATTCAAGAGTAAAATGTAAGACGCTCTAATATGAGAGTACCTTGAAATTATGTTTGTAAATTTGTAGAGTGTCTCCATGTACATGTACATGTAAGTACATGTTTGCTTTTGGTTTCCATGTATTGAAATAGAATGAATGGAAATTCTAAATCGGAACTATTTTATTCTACATGTTAAAGGGATGGTCCGGGCTGAAAATATTTATATCTTAATACATACATGTAGAGTAGAATTCACTGAGCAAAATGCCGAAAATCTTATCAAAATCGGATAACAAATAATAAAGTTATTGAAGTTTAAAGTTTAGCAATATTTTGCGAAAACAGTCGTCATGAATTCATTAGGTGGGCTGATGATGTTACATCTCCACTCTCCGTTTTCTTATGTTATTACATAAAATCATATTTTTTTCATTATTTCATACTTGTGTGAATAATATGTCTCTCTTTAATATAATGAAATAAGTTGCAGCAATAAATATCTAATGCACTAAATCAATTGTCAATCCAATTTTTCTAGTTCTTGGAGGAAAAAATTTGAATAAACCTAATTTCTTATAATAAAATACAAAAGAACAAGTGGAGATGTGACATCATCAGCCCACCTAATGAATATTCATGACCACTGTTTTCACAAAATATTGCTAACTTTTAAAATTCAATGACTTTGTTATTTGTTATCCGATTTTGATGAAATTTTCGGCATTTTGCTCAGTGAATTCTACTCTATTTGTTAAGCTATAAATACTTTCAGCCCAGACCATCCCTTTAATAATAACTGATTATTTTATTCATGGTCTGAAAGGCATTAAGTTCGGTGTACGAGTATACATTTCATTTCTGTACTTAAAGCAACAAGAACAACTGTATATATGTGAATGCCTTTCAAATTTCAAATGTTTTGTCTTACATTATTTGGTTGTTGTTGTATATATGTATACTATGAAAGAACCTTTAAATAGAAATGCCAGCAGTAATGTCCATACTGTAATGTACAAACCATCCAGTGACAATAGAACAATAGATGGATACCTGAAAAGAATACCATTGAAGATAGTAAGAATGTCTTTCCAATTTAATTCACTTCTTAATAGCAGCCAAGCAGATCAAGAGCACCTTCCTATAAAAGTCTTGGGTAAAGCTTACATGTAATAACGTGTACTAGAGATATACTGTAAAAGAAAAACAAAATACAAGGAGAGAATCCATCTTATCAGAAAGAATAAAATGAGAGGAGCAATCTAAAACTTGAGTAGAAGAAATAACCAGTTGTCTCACGATGTATCAAACGTAGTAGGAAAGCTTGTCTCACGATGTATCAAACTTAGTAGGAAACTGGTTATTTCTTCTACTCAATCCTTCACCACGATGAACCTCTTCCACATCAATCTAAAACTTGTTTCATCAAAATCGGTTATAGAATAAGCGAGTTATGGAAGTTTGAAAAGTCTTGTTGTACTTTCTGTGAGGATCCTCAAATTGGCAAACTTGCTTCAAAATGGCTGATTTTGTGGACAACTCTCCACTGGATTTGTACACAAATTTTCAGATTTTCCCCTTTATTTTACATATTTCACATTATCTCCTGACCTTGAAATATGTGGTGTGAATTATATTTTCCCATATTAACATATGTTATGCTCAGAAGGAGGCAAGATGCAATTTGAAAAACCTTGGGGAAAATCTGAAAATTAGTTAGTGTACAAAACAAGTGGAGAGTTGTCCACAACAATCTGTGATTCTGGCCAATTAAGGACGTTCCACAGTTAAAGTTAAATCCATGTCATTTTCACCAAACTTTGCACATAGATACTTTAGAACCTTAATATTCGAAATATGCAAAAATTAACATAGGTCCATGTGCTTGATTTTTTGCTATAGAGCTTCAAAGTTCACCCAAATTGATGTTTTTAAGAATTGCGCATTCAAAAGAATTTGGCATTTTTAGACCGCCCAAGATTACTACAATGAGTTTAAACCTCTATTACTCAGTCAAAATACATGAAAAAGTCATCAAATTTCGCAAGAGAGTTAATAATTGTATCGTTAAAATGGAGAATATATTTATAGTGCTATTTGTTTGCAATTTTAAGTTTAACAGCACTGTCAGTTCTTAAAAAAATGGCGTAAAAGATAACAAAATCCCAATCTAAAAAATGTAAAATTTCAGTAACAAACTACAAACGTACAATAAATGCTGCACTTTATTCAAAATCCATGTCATTTTCACCAAAATTTGCAGAGTTGTAGAGGAAGGTATACCTAAGAGGTACAAACATTAAAAAATAGGGGTTCATATGCTTGTTTTTAAACTATCACCATTTTTATTAGAGCAAATGTGCTTTTTAAAACACCAAAAATGCGCCGAATGCTTAGTATCTATGTGAAGAAAAAATCAAAACCACTCTACCATTTATTCAAACTCGGGTTAATATTTGTGATTCTTGGCAGCACTGCAGAGTAAAGTATTTTGAAATTGTAGAGAATATTTTTTTGAATGGTCCATGGAATAATTCCATTTTTTATCTTCATGAAATAACGCATCGGATCTGCAGTTAAAGTGCAGAAGATGAGAAAAATCAGCTCATACCCGCAGCTAATTAATCACCTGTTCATCCATTGTGACGTCAGCGCGCAGAGTGTAAATTATGCGCAGATCATAATGCGCACAAACATAACTGTGGAACGTCCTTAAAGGATCACCATAGAAAGTACAACAAGACTTTAAACTCCCATAACTTGCTTATTTCATAACCGATTTTGATGAAACTTGCTTTGAATTGTTCATCTCATTTTCCTCTTTTCAATATAAAAATTGCTTCTCTTATCGTGTTTTGGCTTCCTTTATTAACACTATGATATGTCTACATTGTACTTTCAAATGCTGATTCATTTGTGATGTAAAGTCACTGTACAAGCGAATGATTGCATCATTTTGAAGTGCCCTAATCTGTATCAATACATTATACATGTAGTTTTATACTACAGTGTATGTCATGTGATAGATATTCATATTTATTTATCAGCACTAGCGTACCTTAGGGGGGGGCAGACTGCCCCCCCTGATGAGTCACAACTCATGCAAGGGACGTACCCCCCTGACAAGCCACAAGTGGCCCCCTCTTTTGAACTTGAAGACCCTTTTTTTTTTTTTTTTTTTTTTTTTTTGCTTGTCAAATTTTTTTCATGTACGAAATCCTTTATTTTGCGGTTGAAGACCCTTTTTTTTTTGGTTGTCAAATTTTTTGGCGGACGAATTTGCCCCCCCCCCTTTGGAAAATCCTGGGTACGCCACTGTTAATCAGTGTTTTTTTTTATTCTACCTGCTTGAGAAAAGAGGCATAGCTAGAAGGACATTCGTTTGTATCCTGGCCCTCTACAGAGATGTGACATTAAGTAACATATATATATCTATAAAAAAAAGTGGCCTATTTTATGAGTTATGTGCACATACTGTATTGTGAAATGTATATACTGTAACATTTTGTGTCTTTTCTCTATTACTACATAAGACTGGAGTTAGATGGATTCAAATATTTCTATATTTTCTTACAGATTATTTTCAAATGAATGCAATCATAGATTTATGTAGATACTCTATCAAATTGAAAGAAATCTTTTTAGCGTTGAAATTTTATCCTTGCTTTTGTGAGTACCGGTAGGTTAAGAATGAAAAGTAATATATGATTTATATACTATAAAAATACGATCAATTTGTGCATGTACAATGTGTGTATTATGTAGTGCCCATATATTTTTATGTCATTGACTAGTTTATGTGTGTATTTTTTACTTGTGTGGACTTTCTGGGTTAAAAGTACACTTAGTGGGCGAGTTCTTTTCTTTCCAGATAATCTCCAAGATTGAACACGCTGCAGTACAAAACTTACGTTTAAGAAATCAACAAAGGAATGATTTGACATATGTTTTGATGTACACTGTACAGTGCGTCCCAGAAAAAAAGGATACCGTGATTCGGTGTCATTTTTACCTATCATGATCATAAATTTATTTCATGAAATGTACATGAATGGAAAGATACAGGTATGCTTCTCTTCTTTCATTTGGGACCCATCTCAACGTTCATAATGCATGCATGACTGAGTTTATTAGAACAATGGAAAGTGGTGCTACCAAAGTTTCATTTGCACGAGCAGATTACGAATTTGAGTGGTTTTACTGGCTTTTACCGCTATCTATTCTGAAAACAAATTTCATAACTTGAATATCCATCTTTTCCTCTTCCAGATGAGACCTTACACATGCAATACGAATGACGCATGGTCGAGGAAAAGGTGCATGAAAGCATGCTTAATTTCTACCAATTCGATGAATCGTTGTTGAAAAACAAGCATTTTGTTTTTCCAACAGAGCAGTAGACAATAGGCTAACCATGCAAACGGTGTGCGTTGTTCAGGCCGGGGGGGAGGGGGGGGGAGCCCTTTTTTGTTGCGGGCTAGAGTCTATGGGTATGGGAATTCAATGTTACAATGGATAAGTTTTATCTCAAACTTCTGTCAGTCGTTTCACTCGTCGCTTCATTTCACAGGGGAGGCAGGGTGAAGCAGAGAAGGGGGTACATCACTTTTTCCGTGTGTAGGGGAGAAAGCCATTTTTGGCTCAGAAGGTTGTTTTTCTTTATAAAGTGAGTCACCCCCCCCCCAACATTCTGCTGCCCCTACCTCTTTTTAAATTTCAGGCAATTTATTTTCGAGTTTTACAGAAAAAATTCAAACACTTTTACCATTCAAGCCAACCATAAAATTACACCGCCCATTGTCTGCCGCTTTGATGGAAATGCTTGTTTTTTTTAATGAGTCGTCTACTAGATAGAAATCAAGCATGTTTTCATGCAACCTTTTCTCGACCATGCGTCGATCATTTCACGCACAAGGTCTCCTATGAAAGATGAAAAGATGGATATTGAAATTATAAATTTGTTTTCCTAACAAATGACAGTAAAAGCCCGAAAATCTCACTTAAAATCATAATTTGCTTGTGCAAATGGAAATTTACTAGCATCACTTTCCATCGTTCTAACTCTGTCATGCGTGCATAAAGGATATTGAGATGGGTCTCAAATGAAAGAGGGAAAGCATATCTTGCCATTGATGTACATCTCCTCGAACAAATTTATGATCATGATGTAAAAAGATGACAATGAATTATGGTTTCCTTTTTTTCTGTGATCCACAGTATGTATGTACATTTACCATATGATTCATTCAGTGTAATTCAATAATAATTATTTAATTGGAAAAGAAAATCAAGATTGCTCGAGTCAAGAGAAGCCTGCGTCAAACCATTACAAATAGATTCTTGGGTCATTTACACTACTTAGAGCAATAGAGCAACCCTTTACCACATCACGTTGCTAACGGCCCTGTCCATCATGCCGTGCAGGCCTTTCGTTTGACGTGCGGGTAACTATTTTTGCTACCCGCAGGTCATTGACAGTATCTCACGCAGTTGCCTGCAGAAGCGCACTCAAGTCTGATTTGCATGCAGAAAAGTTTTGAACATGCTCACAACTTTGTTGCGGGTGAGTTGCGGGCAATCACCCACAAGGCTTGCACGGAATGATACGACGGGGCCTTATAATGTGTTCATTAATTGCTCAATTGCACCCATTGCAATTTTGTTAAAGATATTAAAAACGTGGTCCAAATAGACCCTTGCTTAGCAATGATATATATATTTTTGAATTGGTAGTCATGCAACTGTCAATCATTCTGTAATTCATCTTGTTTTTTTTTTAATCTCGTTGCGATTTGATTACATAATAGACAACAGTCAACTAACCACTTCATTTGTATAGATGAAACCACATTCACACAGTCCAACTTCGTTTAACCTCACATGTGAACGTGCCTTTCTGAGCACATTGCATTCATTCGTGTGCATGTTTGAATGAAGATGGGATTTGTTGCAAAGAATATGAAACTGTACTTTAAAGAGATAATAAATTCTTTTCTACACTATTATGTTTTGAATATCAATTTGTTGTTATTAATGTGTACCCTATATAATTATGTAAGATTACTTTGAATGATTGTAGAAGTGACCATTGGTTTTTGAGAGTTCCTGACCCTCCCCCCAACCCCCCCCCCCCTCTTTAACATTAACTTGAATATTAACTGCCAAATTAATGGTGAGGAATAGGATAAAGGCCTGGTCCTACTGGCCGACGGACACAAAACGCATTCATAACGGATACACCAGACAAGCAAAATTTCGGTGTGGCTCCATCCGTGGTTTTCATCCGCTCCAGACAATGGACAAAATGGGCGAACATTGAAATCACAGTGGACGGATGCTCGATGGATATAGAGCGTATGAAACACGTGCAATGACAGGGTTCCCAGCTTTTAAAGAAAACAAAATTCCCTGATTTTTCCCTGATGGAGTTTAAAAATTCCCTGATAATTATTTAAACCCATTCCTAGTTTCGCATGTTTTGTAAGTTGTTACAGTGAATTATTTTCAGTATAAAAACAATAATGTAAAGCTAATTAATACCACCATAACCAGTCATTCAATGGATGTTGTTTTGATATGTAACAAAATATAACAGTCTGACTACCGTGCTTTCGACTTTTGGGCTGATAAAAATTCTGATTTTTCCCTCATTTGAGGCATTTTCCCCTGATTGAGGTATTTTTTTATCAAATTCCCTGATTTTTCACTGACTGGAAAAAAGTAAAACAATTTTCCCTGATGAGCTGGGAAACCTGAATGAGTACACAACGGATACATAATGTTTTCCAACGGATGGCAAGGTTCTTTTCCGTTTTACACCCTCTCTGCATCTGTAAGTGCAGTGGGACCAAGCCTTAAGGGTTGTGCGCCCTTCCCCAAGTCCCTTATTTCAGGCATCATTTCTCCAGACCCCATTTCATGTTAAATTGGTGACATAATATTTGCTATGGCAACATTAGTTTTGTCTAAGATATAGGGTTAGGGTTGGGTTTTATGTTAGGTTTAAGATAGGGTAGTGTTAAATCCAGGGTTGAAGTTGGTAATTCCATTTGTGTGGAATTTATAGCGGAACAAATGTCATGGAACTGTTGAATTCCGATGGGGGGTTTTATATGGGGGGGGGGGGGCATCAGCCTAGATGAAAATGTAACAAATTTTTATATTCTTATATTAAATATCACATATACTAGTACACACAAACAATATATACATGTAACAACATCTCCTTTTATTCATATATATAATATATGTATGATTCAATCCCAATGTGTGTATAATATATCTTATAACAATTTGTTTCTTTGAAATAGAGCACCAATAGGTGACTCCATCAAGCCATTCACCGAATGATATCAACAAATGAAAGAATTATTGTAATGCCAGCTACATGTATACAAACGTGGATGACCTTTTCAATATGTATTTTTGGCTCCTACATATTGCATTACTATTATAAATACAGCATTACCAAATCACTCAATAGTGCAAGGAAAATTACAAAATGGCCCTAATGAAAAAGATCTAAGTATCTCATACAAAATATCAATTATCTTACTGTTATTCTGGAACACTATCCCATAACACATTTGGATCTGCTGACGTTTCTATAACTATAAAACGTTACGTATGTCATCATAACACTGAACCTTTGAAGTAAATATTTGTATACATGTATATCGTGGAACATGTATTGCTTTGAAATACGGTCAAAATTTATGCCTCTGCCATTGCCGAGATCTGAAATACATTACAGTTATTCATGTAAGTCCCAAAATGTTTAAATACTTGTACGATTTACACCACTGTCATTTTTAGATCTGAAATAAATTTAACATTTGAGTAAAATTTTCAAATGCTTACATGACTGTAATACCCAAATCACAGTCCAAGAAATATGTATATGTAAATTAAGTTTAGCGTGTTCACATGGCTTATTATGGGAACTAGCCATTTTTAGCCGCTCTGTGACCTCTGACCTTGAACACCCCCCCATCGCATTAATAATAATAATATTCAGTTCTTTTATAGCGCATAACACATAGCAACGCATGTCCCTATGCACTTGGATGAAATTAAGGAAAGAAATTAGAAAGTAAGCAAAGAGTGTTGGGCACTGAATTCATTACAAGTTAAGCAGATACTTTTATAGGGAAGTCTTAAACTTTTCTAAATCATTTCTCATATAATTAGGAAGTGCATTCCATAAGACGGAAGAGGCATGTGCAAATGAGCGCTCACCATATGTTTGAATAACAATGGGAGGAAATAGCAAACATTATCACTATCAGTTTCTACGTGCATACATGAGCCCAAGTGTATTATGAAGTTGATCAGTAAATGCGAGAACAAAAACAGGGCACTCCAGGGCCCCGCCTTACAAAGAGTTGCGACTGACTCAATCAACTAATCACATCTATGGGAAACCTGCAATTCTAACATCCAATATGCATATTTATATGGCACCTTGATAGATCCTTGTCATTTGATTGGTTGTTTGATATCGATCATTCAGCCCATTTTACAATGACGTCATCAACCGTGCAGTTTTGGATCCATTCATCGTGCAATTTTGGATCCATACGATTTTGTCCATTGCACGCGCGCATGTTGTATGTATATACGCGACAATCAACAGACCGAGAATACTTTGCATCGAAATTAATAAATTTCATATGAAAAAGAATCTATTTTTAGGTGTCATATAAACCAAATAATGAATGTTATTATCATTCGTGCAATGGACAGAATACTTAATTCGGTAAAAGATGAAATGAATGATCCATTTAACTCGGCTACGCCTCGTTGCATGGATCATTTCATCTTTCACCTCATGAAGTATTCTGTCCATTGCACTCATAAACATTCATTATTTGTATACTGTCTAAAATATTTCCTAGATATGATGACTATTCATACACTCATCTTTTTTGAAGAATCTGTGTGCTTCTCTTTGCTTGGAGAGGAAATTATTGCAAATTTCCTGTATAAAAAAAACTATAACATTGATGGATTTCCATATAGTTGAGGCTGATTGGATTAATCACAACTCTTTGTAAGACGGGTCCTTGATATATCTGGCACCCATGTACATGTACAATAGGCAGACCCATAAAAAATGCATTTCTCGCTAAACTGCTACATGTAATATGCTACAAGTATTGATGCATGTAATAAGGAATATTTTATGAGGTAATCTACAGTCGGAATATATCTAGTGGGCGTCTTATAGAGCTACTCATAACTTACATGCGATTTTACTGCGACTGGTGACCCTTCCTTAAGGAACAAAATCAACACTTAGAAATATGGTGTGTATTGTTTTCCATAATAAACGATCACCAGTCGTTCATAAAGTTGCTCGTAATTAAGGAACAGCTTAAAGAAACGCCCACCAGCTCCATTTTTACTATAAAAGACTGACTTGGGACCTTTTTGAAATGTTTTTTCTCTTTTTTTTCCAGTTTATATTAATAATTGCAATGCTCTATTATTACTGCTTAAACCATTGTGAAGCAGAGAAAATGTGAAACAAGTGGAATGCCTCTGGCAGTCTCGCCTGCATTACGCGATTCAATATAACAGCAGAGCTGACTTTAAAAACAACTATTAAATAATTATTCACAAAAAACACCATTCATATGATGATAAAATACTATGCTCATTGACCCGTAATGACCTTGATCATACAACCCGAAGCTCATGCAAGATGTTTAATGACACTTGATTACTCTTTATGGCTTAAGTTTCATTAACTAGATCCTAGAAATTGAAAACATATCTCTTTAAGAAAATTGATGAGTACACATAGAATTAAGTAAAAAGAGCCCTGAACAAGCACAGCCAAATATATTCATATAAAAGTTGTACGACACAAATTTATGTTTATTATTATTATTATAAAGTTTCAAAGTTATGCCGGCAATTCAACAGATACATGTACAACTTGCCCAAAGTTTGTTGATCCTAAATGACCTTTGACTTTGTTCATGTGACCTGAAACTCGCATAGGATATTCAGTGATACACCATTACTCTTATGTCTAAGTTTCATAAACTATATCCATAAACTTTCAAAGTTATGATAGCAATTCAACAATTACCCCCAACATGGCCTACATGTAAGATTGTTGACCCTAAATGACCTTTGACCCTGGTCATGTGACCTTAAAGTTAAGGCAGGATGTTCAGTTATACACCATTACCCTTATGTCCAGGATTCATGAACTAGATCCATAAAATTTCAAAGTTATGACAATATTTCACAAACTTAACCTTGGTTAAGATTTCGATGTTGATTCCCCTAACATGGTCTAAGTTCAATGACCCTAAATGGCCTTTGACCTCGGTCATGTGACCTGAAACTCGGGCAGGATGTTCAGTACTACTTGATTACCCTAATGACCAAGTTTCATGAACTAGGTCCATAGACTTTCTGAGTTATGATGACACTTCAAAAACTTAACCTTGGCCGCCGCCATCGGAAAAGCGGTGCCTATAGGCTCGCTCAGCTATGAAGGCGAGACACAAATAGGGTTGGGCATTCACGTTCTATGTTAAGCATCATACGTTTTTCATTGCTGTTCATCATTCTTAGAATAAGGCATGCATAAAGAAATATGTCCGACTTATCAGGATATGCCTAGTTCTAACATCTCTATATCCACTTGAAAGTTCTGTAAATCTACTCTTACACATGTACATAAGATTACACTTTCAGATGTAAACTTGCAGCCTATGATAATATTTTTTCTTTCAAATTTGACTTTTGCTATGAAGAAAAAATAAAAAAGCAACAACCCACAGCATCAATAAGGAATATTCATTTCAAGGGGAAAAAATGAAGAGATTTTTAAGAAGGCATGACTCCATAACAGTTTACTCTTTCAAACAATCCTTTCTTTCTATCCGTACAAAAACTGAATGGCCAAGGGGTAATTTTCAACACGGCGTTCATAATTAACACAAATAATAATAGCTGGATTTATATAGCGCTTTTTGCCTAGGATACAAAGAGCTTGCTACTATTACCCCAGCCTTACCTCGGGCTACCAATTTTTCAACAGCGCTCAGTGCATTTCAAGGAATTAGTCCATTCACCTTCCTTGGGTTGAGTGCAGCACAGTGCGGATAAATTTCTTGCTGAAAGATAGCACAGTATGGCTAGGATTCCATTTGGGTGAGAGTCAGACCCACTAGTCCACAACGTGTCTACTATTTTATGCATGACTTTCCACTCACAACTTTTCTCATTTTTATGAGAAACTGTACCCAAACTTTTCTTGTTTTAACCCTTTGAACCCTGAATTAATTGGGACGATCGTGACCCTCACCCTGAATTATTTGCCGATACCAAGATTTTCCACAAAATGAAGGAATACATGACATTTGAAATAAATGATCTCCTATTCTCATGATTCGAGCCAAACCATATCAGCGGCACCTTATACTCCGCTGGTACCCGGCCTGACCCGGCTGATGTTGTTTAGCTTCCCGTACTAACAATAATATCAGCATACACATACACATGTAGTCCGTATACGACTCGCCATGTATTATCGCATGAGCCTTCTTGGTAGGGTAGTATATTTGGGCCATTTTTTATGCTAAAACGTTATAAATGAAAGCCAATTGTCAATGAAATTATAAACTGAAGTTATCGACTGAATATCTATAAAATGACGTCATTTTTATAGGTCACCTGACATCTAAAATCCTTGCCTTTCGAATCACATGAGTTAAAGCCTGTATTCTGGCTTTTAGGGTATATGCGCGTTCATGGTGAAGCCGGTATTCTGGCTTTTTGGGTTCAAAGGGTCATACTGTAGATTTGCCAGTTTTGAAGGACAAGAATGGTACTTTGAAATAAAAAGTTGGTTATGCATATATAATTAAAATTTTCTTGGCCTATAAAGTCTATTACACAAAAGGAAAAGCACTTAATGTTGATAATGTAATTCATGGCTATATGCATAATTCATTCACCCAGATTGTTTTATTTTTATAGCCAGAATAAGAATTTCAAGTGTTATTTCATGTAGTTGGGCACAGCAAATACCCATATTCCGGGCCCCGTTGCATAAAAGTTACTTCTGTGGTCACTTGCCTGAAATCCTTGATTCTGATTTGCTGCTTGGCATTGTTACCATGGTAGCTACCATTGGATGGCAAAGTTACCATGATAGTAACTTTTATGCAATGGGGTCCTGGGTCCCGTAACACAAAGGTTAGCGATTAGTCGTACGCTTGATTTCCACGATTGATTATACATTGTAGTCAATGCAATCAATCGTAGAAAAATGTTCTACGATCATTGCTAAGCTTTGTGTTATGGGCCCCTGGTCTGATTTAACTTCCGCTTTCATCTAAATCCATGCCAAGATTATGGAAATCCCAAATTAAAGAAATTATTAAATATGGTTTAGATTATATTACCATAGATTCAGCAGGCACATTTAATAATATTCACGAGGTAATCTCCCTCAAGCAAGCATTAATATTCACGACTTCAAGCCCAGGGTACAACTACATTTATTGTAATAAAAAATAAACCATTGGCAGCATCAAATCCTTGTGGCAAAGCGGTAAAGAGAATGCACTTAAGATGGAAAGGTTCGAGGTTGAAATCTCTTATCTATCTCTTCACACAGGAGCAAAATGGAGGCCACACGGTTGCTAAATGCAATACAGCACATGTTCGCAGTGAAGGAACTCTAGTACAGGTGGAATACTCCTCAGGGAGCGGAGATGGGCATGCAAGGTACATTGGTATGAATTGGGTGAAAAGAACTGCAATTATCTCATGCTCATTTAAAAAAAAATTGCCTAAAGTTTGTTGATCCTAAATGACCTTTGACTTTGTTCATGTGACCTGAAACTCGCATAGGATATTCAGTGATACACCGTTACTCTTATGTCTAAGTTTCATAAACTAAATTTATATCCATAAACTTTCAGAGTTATAATAGCAATTCAACAATTACCCCAAACATGGCCTACATGTAAGATTGTTGACCCTAAATGACCTTTGACCCTGGTCATGTGACCTAAAAATTATGGCAGGATGCCAGGATGGAGTGATACACCATTACCCTTATGTCCAGGATTCATGAACTAGATCCATAAAATTTCAAAGTTATGACGATATTTTAAAAACTTAACCTTGGTTAAGATTTTGATTCCCCTAACATGGTCTAAGTTCAATGACCCTAAATGGCCTTTGACCTTGGTCATGTGACCTGAAACTCGGGCAGGATGTTTAGTAATACTTGATTACCCTAATGACCAAGTTTCATGAACTAGGTCCATATACTTTCTGAGTTATGATGACACTTCAAAAACTTAACCTTGGCCGCCACCACCACCAACGCCATCGGAAAGGCGGTGCCTATAGGCTCGCTCTGCTATGAAGGCGAGACACAAATAGGGTTGGGCATTTATGTTCTATGTTACGCATCATACATTTTTCGTTGCTGTTCATCATTTTTAGAATAAGGCATGCATAAAGAAATATGTCCGACTTATCAGGAAATGTCTAGTTCTAACATCTCTATATCCACTTGAAAGTTCTGTTAATCTACTCTTACACATGTACATAAGATAACACTTTCAGATGTAAACTTGCAGCCTATGATATTTTTTCTTTCAAATTTGACTTTTGCCATGAAGACAAAATAAAAAAGCAACAACTCACAGCATCAATAAGGAATATTCATTTCAAGGGGAAAAAATGAAAAGAGATTTTTAAGAAGGCATGACTCCGTAACAGTTTACTCTTTCAAACAATGATCTCCTATTCTCATGATTCTAGCCAAACCATATCAGCGGCACCTTATGCTCCGCTGGTACCCGGCCTGACCCGGCTGATGTTGTTTAGCTTCCCGTACTAACAATAATATCAGCATACACATACACATGAAGTCCGTATACGACTCGCCATGTATTATCGCATGAGCCTTCTTGGTAGGGTAGTATATTTGGGCCATTTTTTATGCTAAAACGTTATAAATGAAAGCCAATCGTCAACAAAATTATAAACAGAAGTTATGGACTGAATATCTATAAAATGACGTCATTTTTATACATGTAGGTCACCCGACACCTAAAATCCTTGCCTTTCGAATCACATGAGTTAAAGCCTGTATTCTGGCTATTAGGGTATATGCGCGTTCATGGTGAAGCCGGTATTCTGGCTTTTCGGGTTCAAAGGGTCATACTGTAGATTTGCCAGTTTTGAAGGACAATCATGGTACTTTGAAATACAAAGTTGGTTATGCATATATAATTAAAAGTTTCTTGGCCTATAAAGTCTATTACACAAAAGGAAAAGCACTTATGTTGATAATGTAATTCATGGCTGTATGCATATTTCATTCACCCAGATTATTTTATTTTTATAGCCAGAATAAGAATTTCAAGTGTTATTTCATGTAGTTGGGCACAGCAAATGCCCATATTCTGGGCCCCGTTGCATAAAAGTTACTTCTGTGGTAACTTGCCTGAAATCCTTGATTCTGATTTGCTGCTTGGCATTGTTACCATGGTAGTTTTTTTTTTGTTACCATGGTAGTTACCATTGGATGGTAAAGTTACCTTGATAGTAACTTTTATGCAACAGGGCCCTGGCGTGATTTAACTTCAGCTTTCATCTAAATCCATGCCAAGATTATGGAAAGCCCAAATTAAAGAAATTATTAATATGGTTGAGATTATATTTCCATAGATCCAGCAGGTACATTAATATTCACGAGGTAATCTCCCTTAAGCAAGCATTGATGTTCACGACTTCAAGCCCAGGGTATAACTACATTTATTGTAATAAAAAATAAACCATTGGCAGCATCAAATCCTTGTGGCAAAGCGGTAAAGAGACTGCACTTAAGATGGGAAGGTTCGAGGTTCAAATCTCTTATCTTTCTCTTCACACAGGAGCAAAACGGAGGCCACACGGTTGCTAAATGCAAGACAACACATGTTCGCAGTGAAGAAACTCTGGTACAGGTGGAATACTAATCAGGGAGCGGAGATGGGCCCACATCATGCAAGGTACATTGGTATGAATTGGGTGAAAAGAACTGCAATGCTCATGCTCATTTAAAAAAAAATTGATATCCAAATAAATTTCTGTATCTGCGTGTCCTCTTCTACAGCAATTGTGGATATTGAGTAGTAAAGGATGATCTATATACTCCTTGCTGGATGAAACGCTGTAGCTTCCCACAATGTCTCTTGGTGAAAGCTTCATGTATTCCTGTATAAAAATCGAGGTTCATCCGTTCGGCTCTGCTCAATTCATCATCTTCTTGCTCTATTAACGGTAACCTCTTGTTTACTGGAACCTAATTCTCCCCATACAAAGTCTATGGGAATCACAGAACTCAGTAGTCAGTAATGGCAGAGTTTTAGACCATCTTCAACAGACAGGCATTTTTTTCGGTATAAAACACTGACATCGTTCGCATTGACTTTGTCCCCTTGCGGCACCAATCATTCTACAGCTTCAGTTCGGCAGTTCCCCATTTCATTTCATTTCACGCGAGTGATCTTCTCGACCTTCACACACTGGCCAAACGAAAATGAAGCACAAACACTTCACAGTATCCATCTCCTACATGAAATCATCAAACAGCCAAAGTGTTCACTGCGACACCACAGGATAATGAATGGGTGGGACCGTGGACGAGGCTATGCCACATAGGCGTATTCATCGGCTTTGAGTGTCCGTTCTAAGTACTGCTTGTCGATGAGGGCCTCTATGCATTTCTTGATCATGCTTACGCTGGGTGAGAAGCGAGCCCTGGCCTGAGATATTACCTAAAAACAAAACAAAAAAATATAATAATAATAATAATAGTTACACTGATATAGCACTTAATACTTTGCTTCTAAGCACCTTAAATTCCGATTATTACCTCGGTAATCAGATCCTGGCTTGCCCACACGCAATGTACATGTATGTACTTTCTCCACTCCCTTGGGAGCATGCTAACGAGATCTTCAAGATTCTGACTCTCTCTCTCTCTCTCTCTCCCCCTATCCACCCACAATCTTGCTATCTCTCCCAACCAAACTCTTGTAGTAGTTTATTGTATTTGAATTTCTTGAGTGGCTCCAGGATTCTAAGAATAACTACTAGTTGATACGACTTTATTACCTCCCAGCCCCCCCCCCCCACTGTCTCTTCTTCCCTCCCACACACAATAATGCTCTTCCATTCTTTACCTCTTGTATGAGCATGTTGTGTTTGAGTTTCTTGCGTGCTTTCATGATTCTGACGATGGCTGCTTGGAGATAGAGTTTCCTATCCTCGTCCACTGCGTTGTGAGTTTGTTCTACTTCTTGCTGTAAACCAAAGCAGAGCAAAGGTAACCAAAATACATGTAGTTACATGTACAATTACAGAAAAAATGATTGTCAAAGGCATTATTAAATTGCTCATGTTTTGCTCATGTTGTGTATTTTCTGAGGCAAGCATTGTACACCTTTCCTTTCTTAGAGGGATTGCACTTGAGGTCATCTTTTAGTCTTTAGGCTTATATTTTAGCACTTTATAATGATCACGAGCCTATTGTAGTAACAGTTGCATTTAAAGGCAACTCAAACATATTGCCCAAATCCTACATAAGTGTGCTTACTTTGCTCAAATTCAGGTTGCATTTGATTCTTGGGCCCATACTCTGAACTCCGGTTTAATCGAAACTCTGGTCTAAACTTGTGGTTTAAATATGGATAGCCAACTGTGTCAGGCATCTCTAACAGTATAAGTTTAATTTGCCAGCTCATTTGAAACCATCCAATCATTCACAACTGACTGGGAATAATTACTGAAATAGTTCTCTTCATCATTACATCATGAGGAAGAGCCAAGTAAAGATAGGAAACATACGATGTAAATGTGATTTTGACACTTTTGGACATAGTTAGACCATGGCCAAAGTTAAATCTGACTTCAGTATATGGGCTTTGGATTTGATTGCATCTCTTTCTACAATGGGTCTCTATTCTGTCATGGGTAACCCTACAAAATCTTGTTGAAACATCCCACAAGTAATTGGACAACAGTAAAAAAAAAAATTATAAAAAAAATTAGAAAAATATATCAATAACAAAAACAAATTAAAGTTTTAGCACAGTATTTACCTGGGGTGGATCTCTCTGGATAGCTGTTGTAATCTTGAACTTTGTCCTCTTGTTAGAGTATGCAAGATTTAGTTTGAAGCATGTGCTCTCTGTGATTGGGCCCTACATAGAAAAAAAAAAGGATAATGCAAGATTAAAACCATACCGGGGGGGGGGGGGCGTTGTTTGGCAATCAGTATAACTTTCATCATCATCTTCATCTTCATCATCATCATCATCATCATTTTTATCATCACCACCACCACCATCATCATAATCAAAACTTCAATCATAATTGTCATCATCATCATCATCACCACCACCACCACCACCATCATAATCATCACCATCATCATCGACATTAATTACCTCATTGTTCTGTTCGATGAACTTGGTATCGATGAGAGACTGGACTGTTTTAACGAGTTCTTTCTCATTGATCAGAGTACTATTGATTAACTCTGAATACTGCACGGTGTCTTGGTTGTTGAACATGAGTAATACAGCCATCTGGAACGTGGTGGTGGTTACGATGTACGGCTTCTTCAAGTAGTTCAGCTTTAGTTCACCTTGTGTTGGATAAAAAATGAATAAAAACAGTTGACTGAAAAATAAATGGACTAGAAAATGCCTTGCAAGTTTGCTCCTCATGAACATATGATCGTCATGATGATCATCATCATAATAAAACCACCATCATCATCATCATCATCATCATCACAACCTCCAACATCATTGTCTTGATCATCTTCATAAATACCCTCCTCCTCCTCATTGTCATTACCATCGTCATTATGCCGAGTAATTTAACTGTTTTTCATTGTTTTTTATGTAAAAGGGCCACTTTAACGAGCCATGGCTTAAATATTGTCCTTGACCTTTTTAATTTGTATATAATTGTATTCAGTGTATTTTTGAATAAAAAGAACACAAAGTTGAACATCCATAAATATTATCACAATTATCGACACCATCATAAAAAGGAAAAATCTTACCTGTACACAAATGATGCAGCCATGTTAGTTTCCTTCCTGGGAACTTTTCACTGTAGAAAATTTCAAACTGAACAAATAAAAAGTAAGAAATGCATTTAAATTATGGGGTATACTGAATTCTGACAGGTCTTGCAGAGGTACAATCTAGTGCCAATGGACAATGATTGTAGCTGTTAAAAATTGTCATAACTTTAATAAAAGGGCAAATTTCATAAAATATGTACATCTGACTCCCTATATGAAGTGCCTTCCTAAAATTTCTCTCTGTTTCCTAAATCATAACTGCTAGAACAGTCCATGACGTCCATATGTTAAAGGACCGTACACCCTGGCATAAAGGTTGTTTTAATAAAAGCACAAAAACAAACATACCTGTACTGATGAAAATTTGGCAAAAATCCTTCAAAGAGTATGAGTTGTGTCGTTTTAAAATTTTAGCTTTGGTCATATGATATAAATCCAATAAATGCAATTTTCTCAGAAAATTGAGATTGGTTTGTAAAAATCTGAACTGTGGGGCTCTACAAGTTTTCAGAGCATGCAATAATGTTTCAAGAAGATACCCTGAACTTATCGCAATTATTGACCGGTTAGCTTAAAAATCTTGGGCGATTCATCTCTGACCTAAAGGTTTGCAATGATTACAGCATTATTTGAAAGAGAAAAATAAATTTTAACATTCTAAATTAAGTTACACAATCCCTTTAAAGCTTTATTGAAAAATTCCTCTTACCATTCTAACACTCTTCTCTAGTTCTTGTGACATTGCAAACGGTGTGAGAGCAGACTGGCCAAGAGGCCATGAACCGGTCTACAAAAAATAGGGGGAAAAGAAAACAATACATTACACTCAACTTTAGACTCGGAGCCAGAACAAAAGAAATGGTCCCATAAATCTATTGTTCTGGCTTGGTCACTATATTGTTCTAGTTCTGAGTGTAGAATTGAGTGAAGACGACAGTAAAAAATTGCAACTGTCACTATTGATTAACACAAATACAATATATCGTGGATATTTTTACTCTATTTATCAACACATTATAATGCAATAGCAAATTATCTTTGTGGAAACCAATGAATAAGATTGAAAAGATGACATCTGGTAAAAAAAATATGAAAACCCCAAGTGATATTGGGTGTTAAATATGCAAATTTATCTTTTCACAAATAAATTTGCATATTTTATTGACAGAGATTTAAAAATTATTTCAATAAGTTTGTTTATACTGGCTTGGAGTTTATGTTGTAAAGAGTGTGTGTGCCAAATTTTGGCGAGGTTGTGCGAGCAGGCAGCTGAGATTACAAGTGGGCCATGATGTCCCAATCCCCCCCCCCCCCACAGCCAGTCCTCAATAAATCTCAAATAGCCCAGTGCTTATAGGGGTAAGCAACTGACATAAGGATTTTATTAAAAGGCTTTTTTTTGACGAGATACCAGAAATATTCCCCTCGTTATGGCAAATATTGCACTCATCGTTGATTTGTGCAATATTGACCCTAACTCGTTGAATATAGTAATTCACATACCGTGAGGACGTAGATAGAGAAGTTGATCCCGAGGTCCGTCTCCTTCTCTTGGCAAAACCTGGCAAATTTGTTATTGAGATCATCGCTGACCCCCATATCAGTGAACATCCGATGAAGCTTATTAGTGAACTCGTACCCACACGCTTGCTGTATATGGAGAAAGAAGGGAAAAAGGGTAAAATCCAAGTTTGAGATCATCAGAGTTATGTTCATACATGTATTCTCTAACTATCACGACAGTGATACAGTCAATGGGGATGGCCCAATGTAGAAAAGAAAATAAATATAAATAAAACTTTAATAACAAAATAGCAAAAATTGAATTCAATATCTGGTTTAAAAAGCTAGGTGGTTGATATATTGATAATAATAATAATTAAATATGGCTTTAAACAGCATTTGATACTGAATGATGTTAAAGTGGTTTACATATGTACATGTATATCATTCTCCCAGGCATTGATCCTGGCTTGCCTACACTTTCTCCTCTCCCTTGGGAGCATTCCTGCGAGAGTTTTGAAATTCATTAGCTTCTGCATCCTATTGATTACCAATTAAAAACCCGGGTGGAGAGTGACAAAGTGTTGTCAAATGACGCTAGGCCGTGGTGGGATTTGAACACTCGACCCTCTGATAACGACACAACTGTCAGAACCACTACACCAGGGCAGGTAATTTGGACCCAAGAGAGGGTCATAATACACAAATGATACACACAATCGAAGGCATAAGTGAGAATTATACCATAAGATAACTTTCAAACACTTCTTCACACCTGAGGCATAGCCAAGGGAACGTGGACTGTTACAAAGGCATCAAGAGTGGATAATTATTCGGTGACACGACATATGCTCCTGCGACATTTGCTCCGGTCTTATTACATGTATCTCAGAGGGCATATGGTTAAAGTTAGGACTGTGATAGAGTTTTTGGTTCAGATTAATGTAAAGATTAGGATTATGGTTTACTTAGTTTTGGAGGTTAGGTTTTAGTTTGGCATAACATGCACATTTTTCATCGGAGCAATTGTTGCTGTCATGTCATGAAACCAATTATTCTAACGTTCAAGAAAAATGGTGTGTACTATGGCCCGTATTCTGAAGTCGGGTTTAACTTAGACCACGGTCTAACTCTGCTAAAATTATGAGGAGCCAAAAAAAAAAAAAATCTCTTTATATTGTATATTTCTTATGTTTATTATTTGTTTCCTTTTGCTTTCATAATGAGGAAAAATGCTTCAAAATACTTCAGTTATCATTCCCAGACAATTATGAACAATTTGGGTGTCTTATGAGTTAATAAATTGGATGTGTCCTGTTAGGGATTCGTACCCCAATTGGCTCTCCATAGTTAAACCACAACTTTAAACCAGGGTTTAATTTGTTTGTTTGTTTTATTTTTATTTCTGCGTTCACAATACATTATCAAATATATTTACATTGTTTGTAATATACAAAATAATTCATAATGTATACAATATAAACATGATACATAATTAGAAAAAAAATGGTGTGGGCATTTACTTCACATTTTAATAATAAAAAAAATTAAATCCGAGTTCAGAATACGGGCCTAAATGTTTAATAAGATAGTGATGTGGATCCTAGCTTTTGATAAACCATCTTCATCTTAAAACCATGACTGGTTAATAGAACTGGTCATTAGTAGATCTACCAGTCATTAGGAAATTTAACTTTAAAGCTCGAATAATTGACTGGTCACATGACAGATTCCAGCCCATCATCAGATCAGGATCCATATCAACATTTTATAATGGATCACAATACCTTTAGTTTATTAATCATGGCTTCCTCTGCATCCATTGATGTTGATAGACCGTGTATTAATCTCTTCGCTAACATACGTGCATAGAACTGGAAGATGAAAAAAAAATAATGTAAGTACAGGTAAACATTCGCTAGTCGATCTTCTACAAGACATTTAAGGGCCATTTTCCAACATGTGGTCGTTTGGTGAAAATTATTCTGCTTATACTATAGCTTCTCATCCCTTCAATTCCAACCAAAAACAAACCTAAGACATAAAACTTTCTTTTAACATCTAACCAAGCTTTGACTTTATTAGCAAATCTAAAGACCAAACCTAATGTATCTAGAAAATATCTGACCATTTGAAAAAAAAACGAATCAAATTCTGTCAAACATCTCTCATACAGCATATAATTTCAACAATCACATGGACAACCAGTGATGTGGATAAAATGGAAATAACCTCAAGCCAGTTTTTCAATGACCTTTATGAACTCCCTGGCTGTGTAATATAAATTACATTCCTCCTTGTTTACAAATTCTGGTCAAGAAATGTACAATGTTAGTCCATTTCATGTACATTCCTCTTCACTAATACCGTGTTTACACTTAATCGGCTTTTGGTTCAGAACCAAAAGCCGATGCAGAATTGGCTTTTGGTTTATCTAGCACTGCGTTTACACGCTGTTACAGCTCGCGGTTCAGAATCGCGAGCCGATGCAAAACCCTGAAATGATACGCACACCAACAATATACGTCATAATAAAGACAACGCTGGATCCGTGCGCTTACAATTACGTCACAATGGTAAAGTAAATGAAATGCGCGCACCAATTGCCGATGCAGAATCGGCTTTCTGTTTACACGTAGTAAAAAAGCCGATTCTGCATCGGCTCGCGGTTCTGAACCTACTACTTTGGTGGTGCAAAATTGCCGGTTCTTAACCGCGAGCCGATGCAAGTTAATCACGTTTACACGCTATGAAAAAGATTCTGCATCGGCTCGCGGTTCTGAACCTACTACTTTGGTGGTGCAAAATTGCCGGTTCTTAACCGCGAGCCGATGCAAGTTAATCACGTTTACACGCTATGAAAAAGATGCTGCATCGGCTTGCAGTTCTGAACTGCAAGCCGATGCAAAGCCGATTAAGTGTAAACACGGTATAACAAGCTCCAAATTAACATCCTTGTTAATTACACTCCAACTAGTGTTAATTTCAAATGAAAATTTCCTGTGTAATTTACAACCTGTCAATCAATTGTTTAACCTATGACCTACATCTCCTTTGACAAAATCACAGATCAATGCTGAAACAAATATAAATACTAAAATAAACAATTTACTATCAATCTTGAGAAAACAATAGTGTATTGTTCAAATGGGCAAAATGTGAATCAAAATATTCTACAAGTAAATTCTACTGGACTTTAATTTGTCATGTACATGTACAGCTAATTGAAGAAATTAATTTATTTGATACTATTATTAAAGTAACACAATTCATCTTTTATAATGCAATTATTTTTCATAAATCAGTAAGGCAAGAGAGGAAATTATAACATTTATACGGCGCCTAATGCAGATGCTTCTAAGCGCTCAATTTTCTGGTTATAATTAATTCAAAGGGAAGCTATGAATCACAAGCTCTGCTTTTATGTAATTTTCTTTCCCTATTACTCCTTTTTATTTTTCTTCAATATGGATCTTCCTATGGTAATACTATTGCAGTATTTTGATGGAATTATTGTATTCCTTTGTTTGTATCATGTTATTGAATGTTACTAAGTAATATACATGTATTTTGTATGATATGAAAAAAAATCCCAAAATGAAACTGAAATAAAATAAAGAAATAAGGAAATGAAATAAAGTTGGTTTCTCACCCTTTGGAAGATGTCTTTGTCGTCTATATATCTGAAGACCAGAATGCATTGCCCTAACCTGTCATCGAGTTCTGATTCGCTGCTCCCTTTCGAAGTCTTCTTCAGTAATGCATCACAATGCCGTGCCAGCTGGAGACAGAAAGCAGCAGAAACATGTTTGCATTATCAAATGGATAAAGAATCAGTATTGGCAAAATAATCTTTGAAACACTGAACACAAATCTATATTACATTTATAAAGATATTTTTAACTGCGTCGAACCAGCATGGTTAGTTAAAAAACAAACGTACAGTCAATGAAAAATGCCAGTAAATGAAAAATGAAAGTCCATTATTCAAAATCAAACACTTCACCATGTCTGTGTGCTATATCTTATATTATTGCTACAATCAAACAAATTCATATTAATATGTTAATATTCACAAAAGTCAGCCCTTGCAGTTATTAACAAATTTAATCAAAGAAAGAAACATTACACAATTATTAATACTTCTTATGAATTTATTTATTAATTATTTCAATCTTTTTATTTATCAGTTTGTAATTTATTTTATATTTCCAATCTATTTATCTATACTTATCTATTGTATTCTTTATTTTTATGTAAACTTTTGTTTTTATTTCCTTCCTTTTTCTTTATTTACGAAGAAGGCATACAATCTTGAAAGTTAATACATGTATCCCCTTAAAAAAAATCAATTATAATGAAATATAAGAACAAATATACCCCAAACGACCAACCCAAAATAAGACAAGCAAGAAGCAATGTCCTCACATTTTCTGAAGCATTAAACAAAATCGTAGATTACAAAAGTGAAAGACAAACAGTTGTTGATTTACCAGTTCTGGTGATTTACATGAATTGTGTTTTGGAGAAAGCTTCTTGTTGACTACTGATGAACATGCCTAGTAGACAAAGAGAGATACAGAGAAAGAAAGTAAAGAAAGGTCAAACAAAGTACAAGTCGTTGTATTGCGCAATACTTTAATAACTGATTAGGATTTTAGTGTAAACATGTATTTCAACAAAGTTTAATGATGATGATAAACAATAAAACTAAAGTCTTAATCTTGATCTCAAAGATATATCATCTTGATCTTGGAAGTTCCAATCTATCCTTGGGCTCAGCATTGGTGATATTTTTCGAATTTTAAAGCAGTATCACTAAGCAAACACAATAGGTGATTTCAAGTTCAGTGTTGACCTATTGGTGTTGGTGTTAGGTCAAGTATTACACGAGTATAACACCAAACATAAAACGAAGATGGTCCTGAAAAGTCACTCACTATATTTGTGAGATGTCATTGATGGGATCTAGATCAGTTTTACAAACTCAGAATAGATTTTGGAGCTAGGGGAAGCAATCCAAGTTGCAACACCAACACCAATGCCAACACCAGACTTGAAATTACCCAATGTACATCTAAATGTGCAGCGTTGCCTCCTGTCACTGAATGCATGCTTAAACAATCTTCCATCCCTTAAGCAAACACAGACTTACATATCTTCAATTTCAATTTATTTGCTCATAAAATTTATTTGCTTATAAAAATCCATACAAAAACATTACATATACAAAGAATCATATTCACAAAATAGAAAAAAAACCAAGAAATACAACTAAACATTGGATTGAATATGAGAGGGACAGCAAGAAAGAAACAAGCCTTGTAATCAGCTGAAACTATAACATAATATTATACAAAGACTTCAGTAACGATGATCACTAAAACTACAACGTAAAGGTAAGGGGGGGTGCCTGTAATGCCTAGATATAATTTATACAAACAAACTCGATGAATAACTCTTTAAAATAAATTGCCTTGATTTTAACTTACAATATTTAATGAAACTAATTGCTTGATATCTACAGAAACAGAATTTCAGAGTTGTGGTCCTTGGATTAAATTTGGTTTTTAAAAGATGAGAGTCTGGATTTATATAGCAGTTTTTTTTCCAAAGGATACAAAGCTATTATTATCCCAGCTTTAGCTCAAGCTACCATCATTGGCACAGTGCATGCAAGGAATTAATCCTACCGGGTACCCATTCACCTCACCTGGGTCTAGTGCAGCACAGTGTGAATAAATTTCTTGCTGAAGGAAAACACGCCATGGCTAGGATTCAAACCCACAACCCTCTGTTTGAAGGGTGAGAGTCAGAACCACAAGACCATGAAGCACCCACTTACTTACTTACCATATCTAATGATTTTGTAAAGAGTTGATCTTTATTGAAGACTGTTGTTATCATTTCTGAAAATTTGCCGTGTAATGACAGCATTGCTTCTACAAACTGGGCTGGTATCTGTATGTTCATAATAAACAATGGAAAAAAGTGTAATAAAGTTTCAGGTGAAATGAAATTAGCTGTAGTAAACACTGATTTCACGAACAAGTCTGTATAAAAACCAAGACTAATTGTCAACATATCATCCTAGATCTAGATCTGGTACAGTTAAACCAACTGAACTTGTGTGTGTTAAACCATAGACCTATTACGAATGGACATTCAACGAGAGTATTTTATGACCACCACCTGTTTCCAGCTGTCAAAATCGCTGTCTAACCCTTAACTTTCTCTTTACGCGGTTTTTACGACCACCGCCCGGGGCGATTGTTTACACAAGATCCTTTCGCCTATTGAACGTCACCGAGCGATCACTGGCCCTCTTTCGACCAAAGGCGGTCATGTTTTAGCCCCGATTGCCAAAAGGGAAAGTCCCTACATTACCTAGAATGCAATGCGCAATTGATATCCGGTTTTTCAGTACATTATTTTAGGCTGTCTATAATGTGCGATTGTCGTCTGTCCATCAAAAAAAAATCCTGTTAAATTTCATCAATCCTGTGGAATTTTATGCCCAAATGAAAATCAACTTCTGACCGAAGGTAAGCGCTACTATCGACATCAATACTGTCTGAAAAAGATGGAATTTTAACGTTTTTCCGCAGATGTTTTCGTCGAATTTCAAGTGCTTTTTTGCCATAGATATACGGATCTGCAAGGTGATGTCAATGCATTTCATTTACGGTTGTGTGCGATGTACGTAAAAAATACGTTTATGCACGCCTGTTTTCTTGTTTCTGCTATCATTTTCATAGCGCTAACGTTCGCTGCTGTGCGTTGCTGTTGATAAAGTGAACGAACAACATCGCATGTGTAGGAGCAGCGTACAATTGATTTCCGCTGTCCATCAGTGAGAGCATGGTGAGAGCATTTTTAACGACCGGCTTGATGGGTGTCAGCTGCCAGCGGGGCCAGCGCTCTGTTTATAAAAGGATTAACGGCGACGGTCTTTGTGTCAAAGGAGGGGATTCGTTGATTGTCCATTCGTAATAGGTCTATGGTTAAACCAAGGTTAATTGTCACTATATCATCATAGATGTAGAGCTGGTACAGTTACATGTACCTAAACTGGACGTTGTGAAATTATGAAATCTAAGCTGAAAAACAATCACACTGAAGACCACCAACACAGATAAGTACATGTGGGACAGTGTATTATTATTGCTTGGAAAAAGACCAGGGGGCCGTTTCATAAAGTTGTTCGTAAGTTAAGAGCAACTTTAAGAACGACTGGTATCTTTTCTTGTCTTGTGGTAAATGATATTCACCATTGAAATATTCATTGTTGATTATTTTGTGCACTAAGAAAAGTTCACCAGTCATTCTTAACTTTAATCAGCTTTATGAAACTCCCACCAGGCATTTCGGTGAAATACCATGCTCAGTTATTTTGCATTTCTCAGCCATTTCACATTTCTTCCAGAACATGATTTTTTTTCTTCATAAATACTGACACTTTGGTTGGTCATTTGATTGGAATCTGTACGAACTCATTTTGAAATCGTTACCACAACTGACATTTATCTTTAAAGAGCATACACAAATATTGTGAAATGACTTGACTTACATTGTCTCCATGTAGCCCGGCTATTGCCTGTTGACCTGTATTAAAAAACAATGAACATACCACCTTCAATCATATTTTGATAACTTGTGGTGATAATGAGAAAGAAAATTTATTAAGCTAATGTTTAGGTTTGTCAACAGTTATGGGGTTTGAGACTAAAAACACCCAAACAATAAAAAAAAATCAAACTTTTTAGGCCATAGAATTTTGTATTAGGAAAAATATATATAGGCCTACCGGGCAATTCCATAAAATATGTATGTCCGACCCCCTATACGTGGGACTTTCATGAAATTTTCCGTCTCTCATTTCCGGTTCTTTTGACAGTCTGCAATGTTCTCAAATGACCATGACTTGGTCAGTATATGAAGTGAAGTAAGACTTTATAATAATGGGGGTCGGACGAACAAAAAGGTTGATCATTTTATGGAAATGTTCTACATTGAAAATCACAAACAAAAATAAAATCCAACAGTGGAAAATCTGCCAATTAAAGTTTGTATCAGTTTTTAGCATGTGTCCACCAAGCGTACTGCATTTGTGACCAATCACCTGAAAAATGCCCTTTCATTTTAGTCCAACAGGTTGTTTCCTGTGTTAGCTAACCCAGGAAAAGCACGTCCCTTAACATTATTTTAAGCAAGCCTGAATTAATTTGATTAAAACTTGTTGTTCTAGATAGGCATTCTGGTGTATATTTTAGGATTGCTTCCAACCATTTCCAATTGAAATTACATTTCCAAACCAGAACTCGAAATTAGTTTTTAACTCACCCGAATCGACTATGTGTGTTTCTAATTCCTTCACCATGATACTTATCCCACTTGAGAAGGGTTTTAGAAGCTCGTATATTCTTGAAAGATCTGTACATAAAAGATACATGTACACAATAAAACATGCTTTAGAGATCACCTGTATCGATAGACCATCTGTCTATAAAAACCACTGCCTTGTCTCTTCTCATGTCGCACCATCATTCCCATTCAGACTAGAGTGAAGACATATGATTTACTACCATTTTTTTATTTGAAAGACTGGTAAGCCTTCACAACTCACCTTGTTTCTTCTCATGTTACACTATCATTATACATTTAGACTGGGGTAATGACATACTATCTGCTACCATTCTCTTTATCTTTAAAGACTGGTAAACCTTCACAACTCAGTTAGCCTCCACTCATTCCTCGCCATTGTTCTACATTCAGACTGGAGTAATGAGATATATGTTACCATTCTCCTTTTTTTAAGACTGGTAAAACTTCACAACTCACCTTGTCTCTTACCATTGTTCTACAAAGCAGACTGGAGTAATGAGATATCATATGTTTAATACCATTCTCTTTTTCTTTAGACTGGTAAAACTTCACAACTCACCTTGTCTCTTCTCATGTCGAACCATTGTTCAACAAAGCAGACTGGAGTAATGAGATATATGTTACCATTCTCTTTTTTGAAGACTGGTAAACCTTCACAACTCACCCTGTCTCATCTCATGACGCACCATTGTTCTACATTCAGACTGGAGTAATGACATATTATCTGCTACCATGCTCTGTTTGAAGACTGGTAAACTTTCACAACTCACCTTGTCTCTTCTCATGTCGAACCATCATTCTACATTCAGACTGGAGTAATGACATATGATCTGCTACCATTCTCTTCTGACACTCCTCTAGAACCCGGTCGTAGGAGCTGGGGTGAAGGAACTTTCGACTTCTTAGCTGTTCTTCTTGGAGCCTTTGTAACACCTGCAACAACAATATCAAAGGTATTGGTCAATACTTTTAGATTTGAAAAAAAGGGTGTTAGCATAAAGATAAGGGACAGTGATTTTCCGCGATCGCGGAAAACGGACGGAATTCACGGAAAGGGCCTTTTGAAACGGAAAGTGGCATTTCAAACGGAAAATCACGGAAAACGTATTTTCCCTCAAAATACACAGAATAGCAACAGAAATTACTCCAAAATCACAGCAAAATGAGAATATTAAATGGCCAAAAAACCCAGAAAACACGATCTCACTTCGCTACTATCATGACAATTCACACATCGTGGCTGCACTCGACATCAGCACACTCGTTTGTACCCCGCACCGTACCCGTACCCGGCCGGCCGGGAACGTTGGGCTTCATAGCACACATATCGTTCAACTACATGTACACGGTCGTGTGTTGCTGCCCTCTTCGTTTGAAGATGTAACAGCACGATATCGTGGTCTTAAAATCCAAGATGGCGGATTGGGGAAAAGCCGTTGACTGATGATAACGATGTCCAAAAACCCCCAAAATTATCGATGAAATATCATTTCACCGTGAAATAATGCTAATAATATGAAAGGTGAGGATGTATGCATGCAAAATGGGTGTGTAAAAATATTTTATGCACCCGCATACATGTAGATCCGATTAGAACGGATTTTATTGTGTTGTTGGTACAGTAGCAGATACAAATTTTGACCAGTGCGAGTGTGCGTGTTGTGATTTTACAAACGGAATTGTCACTTTTCCGTGTGTACAAAGTCTATGGGGAAACGGAATTTCCGTTTTCTGACATGCTGAAACGGAATTTGAGATTTTCTGAAACGGAAAAGGCAATTTTTTGAAACGGAAAATCACTGTCTCTACATCTAAAGTCTCATATTCTGCACCTCCCCCTCCCACTCTGGAATAGCACATCAACTGACATTTTCTGGATTTCCACTTGTCTGCACAACAAATAGCTTATGCAATCATCTCTCATATGTAATGTACTAAGCAACCCACCTCCCCCCCCAAAAAAAAAAAATGAATAAAAAATAAACAAATAAGAAAAAAAAATTGGAGGGGCTATAATAAAAATTCTATGTAGTTTTTGCTTTTTGAAAAAATTGAATATTTCAAAAATTTGCAAGGAGGAAAGCAATAATGGCAATCCCCATGGAAAATGCAGAAACAAAACAAGCTAGTCCTTAATTCAGGCACTGTAGTCATTACTTCTCAACAATTTTTTTAGGTCTTAGTTTGTTCTAATATTTTTTCTTCTAATAAATTAGTTCTTCAATTTAAAAAAATTAATCTCCATTAAGAGTAGTTCCTACCATGCTTCATTAAAGAAAACATAATCAGCACGTGCATTTGCATTCAGAAAATGACGTTCTTTCTTGAGAGTAACAGCATAGCAATATTTGTATGTGCAAGAGACTAGCACACAATTTATCAAGGAGGGGGCGGGAAGGCTTAAGGACAAAGGCCTCAAAACCTTAAGCCACCGTTCCATTATCACGATCCGAAACCTCGATCCATCCCGATCATTAGATCTGCGGAGAGCGGGATAGGAATCGGTTGAAATCGGGAGCAGCGTAATAACAACGTTGTGAAGACGGGGTAACAGCGGGCAATTTATTCAGATCGGCGTGATCGGCTAAAAATTTTGAACTTGTTCAAACTTTCATGCCGATCTTCTGATTACAAAAAGCAACACGGCACGCAGTCGTAGGCCGAGCATAATCAAGTCTTTCCTGGTGTACTAACAGCGGCATGCGGATGTAATGAATTCCCTGTTCCTTTGGAAAACGTGCATTACTGCAAATTATTTTTCACTGACACTCGGTAAAATGATTCATTTTCCCCCGATCCTCTCCGATTTGAATGTTTGTTAAATCGTAGCCAAATCGGCTTAGTGGAGCAAGGGCTTTTCTCTAGTGTGAATATGATTGAATATATCTACCTTGGCCATGTACTGTGAACAGTCATGATCTTGTAGTAATCTAGCAGCCTCTTTCCTATAGAATGCTCCTGTTTGTTCTAAGCATTTGATCTCAAATAAGTCTTGGTAAAGCTGTCAAAAAAAAAGTTGGAAGAATGAAAGATAAAAGTGAGCAGAAATGATCATCAAGAAGCAAAGTCATCAAAGGGAATTGAAACCTTTGGAACAAGTGGGCTTGTGTGGAAAAAGAAAAATCAAAGAAACAGATCAACAAAAGTTTGAGAAAAATCAGACAAATATTGATAAAAAATCATCGGTTGAACCTATGGTTTATGCACAAATTTCCGGTATAAATCATGCTTGTTTACCGTGCATATTAAAAAATGTCCAATGCTGATGCGCGCTTCCATCACAGTGCGCCAAATTGACGCCTGTCACCATGGTCAAGTATGCTATTTTGTTTTGAAGAGTGGACTCATTGCTTGAAAACAGTAGACTTATGAATAAAATAGTGTACTTTTACATGTAGCCATTTTCTCACATTTAGAGACTTCACAGATAGACACTGTGCCACATACAAAAATAAATATTATAAATTATTTTTAATATACCTTGAGCTGTTGTTTCTTCTTGTACTGTTCAACTTCAACCAGTGAATTGATAACACTATGAAGGACTATATGTTGTGTGTCTTCTCCTGCTCGATCTCTGAAATTTTGAAAACAAAAAGAATGAAATATTACCATCTTCATAGATTCTCCTGAGGACGACAAGAGCACACTTGTCGAAACGTCGAGATTGGGTGGTCCTTTTCAGGACCAACACTTGCCCAAGAGAGATACATGGTGTAGCATGAAACCTTCTACACCATCTTCATATAGCTTGTAGCTTGTATTGAGTGCAGGCAAGAAATGGACCTGGCCATGGAGAATTATTACATTGTTACTAGAGGTGCTGAGCATTGTCACAGCATATGGAGCGCTGTGGCCCTGTGGATTAGTATCCGGACTTTAAAACAAGAGTCGTGGGTTCGAATCCCAGCCATGGCATATTTTCCTGAAATTGATCCGCACTTTGCTGCAGTCAACCCAGGTGATGTGAATATAGGTAACTGGTAGGATCCATTCCTTGAACACGCTTCAATGACTATATGGTGGCTCAGATAGAGCCAAGACAATTATCAAGCACAGCAGACTACAGGCGTACAGTACCTGCGCTATACTAATGGACATGTATATGTACAGTGTTTTGAGATATCTTCACGACGTATTAAAGGTCAAGTCCACCCCAGGAAAATGCTGACTTGAATAAATAGAGAAAAATCAAACTAGCATCGTGCTGAAAATTTCATCAAAATCGGATGTAAAATAAGAAAGTTATGACATTTTAAAGTTTCGCTTATTTTTCACAAAACAATGATATGCACAACTGGGTGAGTCAGTCGGTGATGTCCATCACTCACTATTTCTTTTGTTTTTTATTGTTTGAATTATACAATATTTCATTTTTTATAGATTTGACAATAAGGACCAACTTGACTGAACCATAGAGTATTAAACAATACTAATTCCACATGTTCAGGGAGGAATTAATCGTTGTATCACTTGACAATGAGGAGAAAATTAGAATATTCATATTTCATATAATAAAATACAAAAGAAATAGTGAGTGGATGACGTCATAGTCTCCTCATTTGCATACCAGCCAGGATGTGCATATAACTGTTTTGTGAAATTAAGCAAAACTTTAAAATGTTATAACTTTCTTATTTTACATCCGATTTTGATGAAATTTTCAGTGTTATGCTTGTTGGATTTTTCTCTTTTTATTCGAATCAACTCTTTGTTGGGGTGGACTTGTCCTTTAAGGATCATATAAAAGTGGAGCATCATCATTTTTATTATTATCATAAGTATCATCATCATCATCATCATCACCATCATCATCATCATTATCTTCATTAAAATCATCATCATCATTTTCATCATCATCATAATCACCATCATCATCATCATCATCATCATCATCGTTATAATCACCATCATTATCATCATCATTACACAAATGGTTTGGTCGAGCTGATTAGTAGATGACACAGATACACCAACAAACTCACTTAAACAATTCTCGAAGGAGAAGTTCTTGGAGATTCCTATCGAGTGGTCTAATCATCAACCTTTTCCAGATATCCAGGGCCAACTAAAAAAAAAGAAGCGAGAGAAAATGAAAACAACTCAATCAAAAGAAAGAGAACCGCTGACCAGTTAAAGGGATGGTCCGGGCTGAAAATATTTATATCTTAACCCTAACTAGCCCGGGCTTTTTTGGCTGTTCTGTGGCCGGGGTCCTGATATCTCGGCCGCCGATCGCGCGAGCGCCGCAAAAATTTGCACGCTGGTAGTGTGCGATGTAATCTACAAGGCTGTATGGTAAAATTTTCCAAAATAATGAGATTTCATTTTATATGAATTAATTATGCTAATTTATGCATAAATCATACTTTTTGCTCTAATTCACTAAACAAAGCTCCTAGAATGCTAATTTTTGGTAAAAATATTCTTTGTAGCATTTTTAACAATCGCAATTGAAAAAAACTTCGGTTTGGAAATCAATTTCTTATGTATTTTATTGTTTTATGAATTTCTTATGTATTTCTTTGTTTTTCTACCTTTTGTTTTTCTTTGTTTTTTTCACCACATTTATTGCACAACCTTTTTGAAGCATAATTATGCTAAAATCAATTGATTTCAGCTGTTTAAAGCAAAAATAATCATATCTTTATGAATAAGATGAGAAAACTCAATTTGCATTGACTTTGTACACAAAATCACGTTTTGGAACAATTTTTGGTCTGACATGCACTTACAAAATGTTGCGTAATTTCGGAACCGCGTACCCAAGCGTCGCAAATTTGGTCTCAAAAGATGCGCGAGACTTGAAAGTATAAACTATGTGAGTGGCGCGGTAAAAAAATTTGCGCGGCGAAATGATCGCAGAAAATGTTGAGGGGGGGTTGATTCAACCCCCCCCCCCCCCCCGGTCAGTTTAGGATTAATACATAGAGTAGAATTCACTGAGCAAAATGCCGAAAAATTTCATCAAAATCGGATAACAAATAATAAAGTTATTGAAGTTTAAAGTTTAGCAATATTTTGTGAAAACAGTCGTCATGAATATTCATTAGGAGGGCTGATGATGTCACATCTCCACTTTCTGTTTTCTTATGTTATTACATAAAATCATAATTTTTTCATTATTTCATACTTGTGTGAATAATATAGTCTGGTCTGTTAGCGTCAAAAACACCCTACTTGTGGACACAGTGGACAAAAGCATGATTTTTTCTCCAGACCTTTGTTTATGTATAAGAATTAAAAATGGGGTATGCTCCAAAAAATCTGGCTGCAGGAACAGTGAAAAAATGGGTGAAAATGTCAGAATTTATGAGTTTAGATTGGTCTGATATATAGACTAGCGCTAGTGCAAAACTCAATAGCAGTGCATTATTTTGCATTAGTTTAGTTCTTGAATTCAGACCCTTTTTGAACAGATATTTTGTTTGTCCTCACATCTCAATGCACTAAATATCTGAATGCAGATGCTAAACAAGCCGAAGGGTGGCGGTGGAGGGGGTTGAATGTTGGTGTGTGCATGTACATATTTTGGTCTTGGTGTAAAGATGTGCAAGACACATTGTTTGCATGTGTTGCCATGGTAACAGTGTATTATGGCAAAATAAGGTTACAAATCTTGCAGTTAGAACTACTTCCTCTGTTTTCATCCGATTCTCATGAAATTTGGCACACACATTGGTCTTGAGGTGAAGATGTCTAAGACACATTTTGTGTGTCTTTCTGAAATTTTGTTGCCATGGTAACAACGTAACATTTGGTGAAAATTGGGGAAAAAACCTTACAATTCAAACTGATTTATCAGTTTTAAATCAATTCTCATGAAATTTGGCACACACATTGGTATTAAAGTAAAGATGTACAAGGCACTTTTTGTGATTGTTTCAGAAATTGTGTTGCCATGGGAACAACATATTATATGGCAAAATTTAGGTAAAAACCTTGCAATTTGAACTACTTCATCAGTTTCAAACCAATTCTCATGCATGATATGGCTCACACATTGGCCTTGAGATAAAGATGTGCAAGAACCTTTTTTTTTCCATTTGTCAGAGAGTGCATTGCCTTGATAACCACATATAGCCAGAAATGCAGGGAAAACTCATCAATTGTGGATCAATCTACTTCTCAGTTTTCAGCCTGTGCTCAGAAAAGTTTACACAAATATTCATTTTGGGTAAAGATTCACATTCAGTGTTAAAGGGGAATCCAGCCTTGGTCATAAAATGTTGCGTGGAAAAGGAGAAAAATAAGAATGGTGAAAGTTTTAAAGCAATCGGACAAGCAAAATAAAGTTATGGCTGCTTTAAAATTAAGATCCCTAAGGCTACTAGAATGTAGATTTCAAATTGATAATGGGTAAGTAAATTATGACAAGGGGTGAGGCCGCAAGGACAACTTTCCCATTGGCCTTGTACTTTGATTTTTGGTTTTCTCCTAAATTTCATTGGGGCCGTAATATAAACCTGTTAGTATAATGCTTTATGTCCTCATGAAAGAAAGATACAATTTGAAGTAAAACTTTTGAAAAAGACATTTTAGTCAATTAATTATTTCTGTACATGGAAGAGTGGTCCTTCCCTTACATCATTATGACATCACATGTGCGGCCAATTTGAAGTCTTCATGGGTATATAGTGATTACCAATGTTTACAACTTTTATATATTCACAACTTTCTTATGGTTTGTCCGATATTGTTCAAACTTTGACCTATTGTCTGATTTTTTCTTTTCCTCATAAAAACAAGTTTATTTGGTTTGGATTCCCCTTTAACATCATAAACTAGCGCAGGGTATTCATGGTATTAATCACCTTCAATAATATTTATAGGTTCTTTTTTTTTTTGGGGGGGGGGGGGCGGAGGAGGTCCTTAAAAACTGACAACATAAAAATATAGAAGGTTAAAGGACATGGCCATTAGGAACTTAAACACTCTTAAAGAAAGCACCCCTTCCATTTTTTTGTTTTTTTTTGGTTTTTTTTTTGGGGGGCCTTTAGAAAATTGCCACATAAAGAGTAAAAGGAAATAATTACAACTAGGAACTGACCCCCCCCCCCCAAAAAAAAAAAAAGGGGGGAAGAAAAATCCTTTACACTTCAGCGTAATAATTTAAAGCCTAAAACATTCTGGTTTGATAAAAGATAATTTCCGGTACCCAATTAATCAACGTTTTATTTATCTCCTTCTACTCAGTCTTTGTTCATTTCAGTGTTTACTCTGACTTTCTTACATCACTTTTTGCACTTTAGAGCTTTACCATACCTTCTTGTTTTGTTTCCTCCCCCCCCCCTCTTTTTCTCCCTCTCTAAGTACATTTTTTTTTGCTATTTTAATTCATTATTATCTAGCAACAATTATTCCATTTTGAATGCTTACACCTACACTGAAATATAATACCATGACATTTATTCTTTTCTTCATAATCTTCTAAACTTTATTTTGGCTACACTCTGTCCTAAATAATACTATTAGCTATATTTAATGTCTAGTTTAAAGAATTGAAGAAATGGCTGTCATGATATTATATTTCGGTAAAGGTGCATCAAATTCATAGTTGCAGCATTCAGAATGGAATAACTGTTGCTTGAAAAAAAATGGATTAAGTTGTTTTCCGAAAATCCTCTGTGAAAATTTTAGTTATATCACTGAGTTTTCCCATTCCTGCAGTTACCACCATCTGAAAGGGATATGACTAGAATATATGTAGAGAAATAAAAGTCATCATTTGCTCAATGAACAGTGAATACGTTCGTCCTTACTCCAATGCAAAATTATTTGCATTTTTTGTGACAGTCAGATCTTGCATCCAACAATTTTGCTACTGAAACATAATATTCATTTTTTGACAATTATACTGAAAAAATTAAATGAAATAAAATTGAAGGCAAAAAATTATTGTGCACATATGCATATTTTTGATATGGTATGCTATTGAGTCATGGATTTGCAAGTGAATTTCTAAAACAAGTGCAGAGATGTTTGTATATATATATATATATTTCTATAATTAGTTGCATGATTAAAGGTTCACTTTATAATATGTCAGAAAAAATATACTTGGAGAGAAGAGAGGGTAAAAAAAGGAGAGAGGAAACATAAGATGGTATGGTGAAGCTCAAAATCAAGAGTGATGTGATATAGTTAAAAAGAAAGAGTAGGAATGGAATATGAATAAAAAAATAAAAGTATGAGAATATCAATAAACAATGATTAATTGGCTACTGTATACAATTTTTTTACCAAAGCAGAATGCATTAAACATCAAATGAATGGTCTGAACTCTGAAGTGCAAATGAATCTTCTTACCTTTTAATGGGGGGGGGGGGCATTTTCTGCTCAAAAAATATATCAGCCCCATTTGTTTGCGGGGGGGGGGGGGGTTAAGTTCTTAGTCATAATCCTTTAACTTTTACTTTTATGAGGTCATTTTCTAAAGACCCCCCCCCCCAAAAAAAAGGGAGTAATGTCTCGCTTTAAAATACAAAGACCCCTGAGGGGCAAAGGCGTAGACTGGTTGAGCATAGGGAGATAGAAGTGGTATGGGGAGGGGTGCACATCTTGGGAAGGTGGAACTAAGGTTTGGAAAATCAGCCGTTGAAAGTAGAAGGGGTACACATTTTGTTTTGCTTGCCAGTGTTGGAACTCCTTTGCCAGAGCGGAAGGTTTCACATTCACCCAGTGTACCCCCAGCCTATGCCCTCGAGGGGATGCTTATTTCAAGAGTGTTAATGGACACCACCTTTAACCTTTATTTTGAGGTCAGATTTTAAGGACCAATCCCGCTCCTCCCCCAAAACCTAGAAATATTACTGAAGGTGATTAATACCCCCACACTCATATATTTTAATGCAGTTTAGAATTTAATATGAATCTTTACCCAAAGATGAATATTTCTTCCAACTTTTATGAGCACTGACTAAAAAAAGGGGAAGTTGTTTGATCCACAATGAGTTTTCCTGCATTTCTGGCTATCGTATGTGGTTACCATGGCAATATACTCTGACAAATGCACACATAAAATGGTTCTTGCACATCTTTACCTCAAAGCAAATGTATGAGCCAAATTTCATGAGAAATGGTTCAAAACTGATGAAGTTGTTCAAATTGCAAGGTTTTTACCTAAATTTTGCCATATAATATGTTGTTACCATGGCAACACAATTTATGAAACACATACAAAAAGTGCCTTGTACATCTTTACTCTAATACCAATGTGTGTGTCAAATTTCATGAGAATTGATTTAAAACTGATGAAGCAGTTTGAATTGTAATTTTTTCCCCAATTTTCACCAAATAATATATAATGTTGTTACCATGGTAACAAGATTTTTGAAAGACACACAAAATGTGTCTTAGACATCTTCACCTCAAGACCAATGTGTGTGCCAAATTTCATGAGAATCGGGTGACAACAGAGGAAGTAGTTCTAACTGCAAGATTTGTACCTTATTTTTGCCATAATACACTGTTACCATGGCAACACAATTTCCAACACATGCATAAAATGTGTCTTGCACATCTTTACCCCAAGACCAAAATATGTACATACACACCAACATTCAACCCCCTCCATCACCACCCTTCGGCTTGTTTAGCATCTGCATTCAGATATTTAGTGCATCGAGATGTGAGGACAAACAGAATATCTGTTCAAAAAGGGTCTGAATTCAAGAACTAAACCAATACAAAATAATGCACTGCTATTGAGTTTTGCACTAGCGCTAGTCTATATATCAGACCAATCTAAACTCATAAATTCTGACATTTTCACCCATTTTTTCACTGTTCCTGCAGCCAGATTTTTTGGAGCATACCCCATTTTTAATTCTCATACATAAACAAAGGTCTGGAGAAAAAATCATGCTTTTGTCCACCGTGTCCACATAATTCCGCTAACAGACCAGACTAATATGTCTCCCTTATAATGAAATCAGTTGCAGCAATAAATATCTAATGCACTAAATCAGTTGTCAATCCAATTTTTCTAGTTCTTGGAGGAAAAAAATTGAATAAACCTAATTTCATTTAATAAAATACAAAAGAACAGGTGGAGATGTGACATCATCAACCCACGTAATGAATATTCATGACGACTGTTTTCACAAAATATTGCTAAACTTTAAAATTCAATAACTTTGTTATTTGTTATCCGATTGCGATGAAATTTTCAGCATTTTACTCAGTGAATTCTACTCTATTTATTAAGCTATAAATACTTTCAGCCTGGACCATCCCTTTAATATTCTACTTTGAGGTATAGCTCGCACAGTTCGTAGTGCACATAGCAATCCTTAAATTTAAAAAATATAATTAGGCGAAGACCTTTTTTCTATAATATGACACATTTTCATGGGGGCAATTTATACAAGCAGTTGGGGTCAAACCCTTCAAATGAGAAATATCTTTAATGTCAATGATTTGTATATAATTATTTCAATCGTGGAAAATAAAGTTGAATTTGAGCCTGTAGAGCGTCCATGGCCATGATGGCCTCGGATTACTTCACATCCTGATATCTACTTTCAGTTTACAATACATATTTACCACATTATAGACTTTAAGAGTACGTCTCGATGGAATGTTTACATACATGTACATTCATAAATTTCAAATAATTAAAATTCACAGGTAATGGGCCTCTGGTGCAAAATTACTATACACAGACCTGCCAACCTCTGAAAATGAAAAATTGTATTCTATGATTAAAAAAAATGTATTTTTCCCCAAAAAAGTGTATTTCATATTAAAATGCATGGTGCACTCGCTCATCACGGCGCTCAAGCTGCATGCATGCATCTGCTCTTGCAGATGAAAAAACAACAACATTGAAACATGTGTATATCTCACCCTGGTTTTAACAAAATGATTGGAAAAAAAACCAAGTTACCTGAAATTACATTGATCTAATAACCATATTTGTGTACGTTTTATGAAATAGAGACATATAGAGATGATTTTTCTCAATAAATTACGATTTTGTTAAAAAAAACGTACTGGTTGGCAGGTCTGTATACCATTTACCCCATTTATATCATTGTCTCTATGCTTTCTAACTCCTTGGGGGGATGAGGGGCAGGTGCCCCCCTCCCCCCACCTGAACAATCCTTTTTTCCTTCTTGCCTTTAAGGTGATGGCAGAACTTTTTGGACATCACCCCCCCCCCCAACTAACACTGGTCAATACTGGATCTGCCCTAATGCATGGATTATCAGATTCTATCTTAAAGATTTAACGAACAAGATTTGTGGACCAGGGCCAGATGCCTTCCACTCCCCCCCCCCCCCGACTGATCCTTTTTTAGTTATTGCCTTCATGGTTCATGGTGGTGGCAGAAATTTTTTGGACACCACTGCCCTCCCCCTCCCCCCACTGGTCAATACTGTATCCCCCAGGGCGACATTGCTAATGCATGGATCATCATCATTTCCTATCCTAAAGATAGTCTAACAAGCAAGATTTGGGGATCCCACATACTTCGCCTATGTCCATCAGTTGCTCTTCTATTGTATCTGTGAAAGCACCAAAGTTCCTGTCGGCCTCACTCATCTTCTGCTTGCGTATGTGCTGGTTCAGATATCTGAAATAGAAATTATTTCAAAGATGAGAGGGGATGAGGATGATGATGATGAAGGAGAGTATGGTGTGATCAGCACTTGATTTAATAAAGAGGAAATTCTGTGAGAATTTCAAAGAATAAGAACATAACGTGTGAAGAAACATGCAAGGGCTCACCCAAGCATGGCAAATACATGTGCATACTGTGCAACCTGCATTTAACTATTGGCAGTATGGAAAAAAAATGGTATAAAAAAAGCCCTTGTATTTTGTTTCTGGTTTAAAAACTTCAAATTTTCAAGTAAAAGGGAGATGAAAGAGTTACTCTCTCAGATAAGTGAATTATCCATATTTTCCAAATTCAAAATGTCTATTTTTGGATGTCAATCCGATTTTTCTTTTTGGCTGACTACAGAAAACCTTGCATGTCACCTTAAAGGGATGCTCCGGGCTGAAAATAATATGATTTATACAGATAGAGAAAAATCAGACAAACAAAACACTGAAAATTTGATCAAAATTGGACGAGGAATAACAAAGTTACGGCATTTTAAAGATTTGCATTATTCTGGTAAAACAGGTCTAGGCATGGCATCTTGAATATTCAATGAGTAAATTGATGATGTCATATCCCCACTTGTTCTTTTGTATTTTATTATATGAAATTAAGTTTATTCACATTTTAACTACCAAGAACTTAAAAAATTGAATTGACAACTGATTTAATAGTGCATTAGATATTCATTGCTGCAACTTATTTCATTATAAAGGAGACACATCATTCACACAAGTATGAAAAAATTAAACAATTATGATTTCATGTAATAACATAAGAAATAGGAAAGTGGGGATGTGACATCATCAGCCCACCTAATGAATATTCATGATGACGTGCATGTAACTATTTTCACAAAATATTGCTAAACTTAAAGATCCAGACCGGACCCGAAAATGAAATTGATAAATTATATACCAATCGAAAGCTTATAAGCTACTAAATACAGCAAGGTATGCTTTATGCATTTTCACCGCTTCCCAGCTGAGTATTTTGCTTGTGAATATTCCAATTATCGGGCTTCGAACCCCGCTTAGAAAATAGGCTTTATTGTGCTTTTCACCTGCCTCGAGACCGTGACGTCACGTTGTGTAAGAAGCGTCGTGATTCCATAGGTTTGTACACAGAAAAACTGGGTGATTTTTTGCTTTCCAGATAACGCATTTCATTCTCTTCACTTCTATCACAGAGGGATATCACATATATTTTTACCCACAAGCTTGAATTTATGAAATCTACAGTTTTGAACTAGTTTCTGCCATATTTTATTTCCTGCTTATTTGGCGCAGATTTCAATTCTATCTGCATTTAGATTATGTATAACAACTTTTCCTGACATAGCAATTTAGGCCCAATAAGAGCCAAACAAAGAAATCACAAAAAAGGTAGTGAATAGTTGTAGGTTTACAACAATTTGAACAGTGAATAATTTTGAGTGCCATTTTCATCTGAAAACGAAAAAAAAAAATGGATTCATAACATGGAAATGGAAGAAAATACCCAATGCTTTTGTACACAAACCTATGGAATCACAACCCTCCTGACACAACGTGACGTCATCATTTCCAGGCGACGTGGGGGTGCTCAATCGAAGCGTACTTTGGAGGAGCAGTTTCTTTGATTTTTATTTAATATTTGTCAGAAATGGAAGGATATATATGTAATATTTTTGGTATATTTGTATTGTATGAATCATTACCTTTATTTTGATATATGACTGTTTTTACACCGTTCAGGGTCTTTAAAAATTCAATAATTTCGCTATTTGTTATCCGATTTTGATGAAACTTTGAGCATTTTGCTCTGTGAATTTTACTCTATTTATTAAGATATAAACATTTTCAGCCCGGAGTGTCCCTTTTAAGGTGGTTTTGAAGTGGAGGGTCACAATTATGACCATAGACTTACGAGTAGAGTTGATCCATATAAGCAGCTCCTTTGCTATACTGTTGCCAGAATCGATGATACTGAGATAGCAAGGATTCCCCAGCACCAGCCACTTGCTGTACAAAAGATAATTATCACAATTATCTTTTATTCAACCATAACAGGAAACGGGCAATTCCATGAACATGAATTATACAGGACATCCCCAAAAGCTTCCTTTTTGCTTTTTCTCAAATTCAGGTCATATTTAATGGTTAAAATATGCATAGAATTTATGAATGCAAAGGGGTCTCCAACATAACAGAAAATGTTGGTACCAAATGTCTTCTTACGATAGAATCTAAACAATACAAGAAATTAGATATATGGGACTAAACAAAGGCTTTTCTACCCCTTGGCAGAAAATTAAATCATGGAAACACCCATATGCAAAGCTAAAGAGCAAGATATAGCATGAAAGGAAAATCAATGTTGCCAATTTGAAGAACGAAAGTTGATCAAGGAAAAGTTACAAATAATACCTGCTGCCCTACTACAACAAAGGAAGCAAGTGAGGAATCAATGAACTGGAATTTTTGATGTGCTTCGACAAACTAAAGCCCATCTAAAATTTTGGTAAAGGGTCAGTAACAGTGCTTCCACTTTTCAAAACGGAACTTCCTGGAATTGACTCTGAAAGTTCTTGGAATTTTACAAAATATCCTGGAATTTTCTGAATGGTTCTCCAGTCTTCCAGAAGTTATAATTCTCTTCTACATGTATATACACACACAAAAATGAAATATAGGGCCCAGTGCCGTAATTGAGCCACAAATTTTGAGGGGGCAAAACATGACGTAACGGGAAAAGTTTATAAAGTGTCGCAAGCGAGCAAAAATTTTGACATTTTAATTAAAATGATCCAATTTTGACATAATATTCAGATAATATAATATCATTCTCGAAAATGATATACTTCCTGGAAAACTTCCTGGAATTCCTCACTTCCTGGAAAACTTCCTGGAATTTCTCACTTCCTGGAATGATGCTGGAAAAAAGCAAAACTTCCTGGAATTTCCTGGATTCCAGGAAGGGTGGAAGTACTGGTCAGTAATGTGAATTTTACTTCAAAGTTTTTGAAAATTCAAGTTATTCTTGACGGATTTTCATCAAACATTCACCGATATTTTTTGCCGTTATCAAAACCAAAATAAGGGTAAACTTCCCCTTTTTACTGATAACATTTTCTTACCTTTCTGAGGTTATCCACATGCTCTTCAAGAAATGATTTAGTCTCATTGTACAGCCTTTCACTGTGCGGCTCAGGGAAAGCTACACATAAAGCATACACATCTCTGAAGTGATACAAGTATTAAGGAATATGATCAAATGTCTGAATAACTAGACTATACTAAAAAACAAAGAAAGAATAGTCAGACATGTAACATATCATGTTCAAGTACATGTAGACACTTCAATGACAAACATTATGAGAATTATGTAAATGGGTACAAAAAATGATAAAAGATATACATTTCCCGTACTACTGCCCTGCATTTACAGTAATAGAGTACCGAAGTGATGATGCCACAAAAAACTTTTTTTTCGCATTTCAGGAATTTCATCAAACTCTACCAAAATATGGTATCAAAAACGCTGACATGCAAACAGTGAAAATTGATGACATCACACTTTGGTACTCTACGAGTTACAACCCTCTACTGTTATCTCAACAAAGTGACAAAAAGAAAGGATACGGAAATCTGTCGCTCCAAGTGGCCCTTTTGATGTCTCCCAACTGGATGACCGTCTGGACAGTCTCTAGCAGCCTACCCCAAGTTTCCTCAAAATTCACAATCCTCGGCTTCAGTGACATGGCTACGTCAACAAGATGAGATCCCTGTTAATAAGTGGGGAGAAAACAAACAAAACAAGTTAACATAAATACATATTTGACGAAATAGGAGCTCCAAATAATAATGAACCTGAAGTTTCAACATAAATCTTTTTATAACAGCCTATGGCTGTATTGTTGTATGTTTTGTTCGTTTACTTTCAAGTGTATTTGTGATGCCTTTTCGTTTCAATGTCACATAATTGTTGAGAAGTGTGATATGATGTCCCGGAAAGACTTTCTTATGTCCCCTCCACTAATTGAAAAAGTACTTCTCCAAACGCCCTTCTTTCGTTATCTTTTTCTTATTTTTTTCCTTCTTACTTCCGGTTGGATTCTTGGATTTGAACCTCTTGCTGCAGCACATGGCATCTCCAGTCTGTCGCCTTACTCACTGAGCTAGCAGGAATTGTTGAAAGCCATGGGTTTCATAACGGTTGTCAACCGATATATCCAATAGTATTGGGTATTCACTTTTCTGACTAAATAAACCAATGCCATTGGAAATTACACACTCAAGATTTTGACGGAATAAAGCCTTTTTTTGGTATGTATCCAACTTTACCTTCCTAAATCTCTTAGATATGTGTTAGATAATTCTTGATAAACCTTCTCCATATTTTTTTTTTCAATTTTAGTGGAGGGGACATATGGAAGCCTTGCCGATGTCCCTGGGGGTATCCTTTAGGTTTGGCCTTGGGGCAAGGCGTTCATGTGGATGAGTTACTCATCGTGAACACTCCTAGTACGGTAGTGTTCTCCTCCATTTGACATGATTACACCGTGAGCGCACACTCACCGAAACACACAAGAAGACTAATTTTCATGATAATGACAACTGGTTGCCTACTTTCACCTTGATTCATCTAACTAATAGTTTCTAACACAATTTCACAACATGACAATAAAATTGTGCTTTTAGGTTAAGTTACATTGCATCGCCACTGGGTGATTTCAAGTACGGTGTTGAAATCTGGTGTTGGTGTTGTGAAAACATCAACACCAGCCACAACACCGTACTTGAAATATCACGCAGGTGTTGGGATTGACCTCAGAAAATATGATGTATTTCCGGCAGTTCGTGTTGAATTTCGTCTGCTGAACTGAACATTACAGCTGGTGTTGACGATCTACATGTAATTTCCCCATTCACCAACACCAACCCCCAGGGATTGGGAAAATCGTGATTTCAAATTCGGTGTTGATGAACTGTAGCTCATGAACAGGCGGTGAACACAATGAAACATCCCTGTAAAATTATCTTTTACAGTTAAGATGAAAATGATATTTACGCTTTCCGATTCTTGCAGTAATTTTAATCTTTGCATTCTGTACAATAAGATTTTATTGCAATTTCTCCCTGATTTCACTTCCGCCGTCGAGAATTTCTCGCGTGAAGTTGAGATGATCAGCAGCGCAGGGCAGAGGCGTGACATCTTACTAGCTATCGATAACACGATCGGTATCGCTCCTCTGAACCCAGATCGGTGTTGGAGCTCGGTTTAGCAGCCTTTTCACGCTTAACACCAACACCGAAACTGAACACCGTAGATCTAAGTTACTAAATAACAGTTATGGTTGGAACTACCCCTTATTGACCACCTAATCTTCTAAGCATCATATCTGCGAAAATATTCATCAATTTTACCCAGTTTTCGTCTCATTTGTGCAGAAAATTGAGCAGATCAAATTCCCATGTTTCGCTCGGCGACTCCGATTCAATCCGCGTATATATCGACGAACAACGAATACGACGATTTTGCATTTGCTCATTTGCACCCGTCTTTTGAAACCGACCACCCGCGATACACTAAGTTTACGGCCGATTCTTGTCGCGGTGGCGAAATATTTTTATTCTTCCAAATCAGTTCTATGATGTCAACATGCTAAATGATTGTCTCACTACTTCCACTGCGAGCTCCGGCACATGATTCGATGATTGACGACGGATATTTGTTCTAAAGCCGTTTCCTATCGGATTTCTTGGTTTTTCAGCGGGGTTTGGGTCTGGTCAATACAATTTTGATTAATTCTAGGCCTACTAAATTTTAACTTTTTGTTGCTTCTTTTTCTCTCGTAAAATCGATTCTTACCGTTTCCATGGACACTGCGCCTACTCTCCCGCGCGTATCGTTTGTAATACGCAATAATTTTAACGCGCGCAAGGTGGTCGGTTTCAAAAGAGGTGGTCGATATGTGGTAGTCTCACCATACTTGAATTTTGAAATCACCCACTGTCAATGACAATGTCATTGACATTCACATTGACGAGCAGACGAGTGGTTCCAAACACCACAACATGATTTTGAATCATTTTGTAAATAATCTGTGATAAGTGTAAGGCTGCTTTTTTCTGTTGTGTTTATGATATCAGATTTTCTAGATATTAACTGAATGTTTAGACAACCGGCCGCAAATCGCGCAATTGACGAAAACCTGCCATTGCCATATTTAAGGGAGTTGGCCCAGCGCAGATCCTTACGAGAGGGACTGAAGTGAAGAAAGCAAAAGCAAAGTTGACGCCTTGACAATTTCCAGAACATTCAGAAGTGCAGTTTCTCACCTTCAAAGAAGACCTTTCCTCTGTCTTTCCTATGCCCTACTGTGTTACTCAGTATTTGTGATCAAAAGCTTATTAAAGGTGAATGATGATGTCACTGCCGGAGTAGAGTCAGCCAACAATAAGCTAGCCAACAGCAAGCCAGCCAACAGTTCCAGCCAACAATATCGCGATGTAAGATAGATCAGATACAGGATTTTGCGCACGAAGAGAAGCGTGCATTCTTGTACACAAATCAAACAAACGGGGTCAGGTGGGGTTTCCCTTCTTTCAATTTGTAAAGAAACACAACGGGCTAGTGCTTTAATTTTAGTAGCCCACACCCCTATATACTCTATGTTTTTTCGTATATTGAGGAGTAAATTTCAACAAAAAGTCCTCTTTATAAAATACAATTGGAAGATTGCTCCTGAAATATATTTTGGGTGTGTGTAGGGGGGTTTCCCTTCTTTCAATTCGTAAAGAAAAACAACGGGCTAGTGCTTTAGTTTTAGTAGCCCACACCCCTATATACTCTATGTTTTTTCGTATATTGAGGAGTAAATTTCAACAAAAAGTCCTCTTTATAAAATACAACTGGAAGATTAATTGCTCCTGAAATATATTTTGGGTGTGTGTAGGGGGGTTTCCCTTCTTTCAATTTGTAAAGAAAAACAACGGGCTAGTGCTTTAGTTTTAGTAGCCCACACCCCTATATACTCTAGGGTTTTTCGTATATTGAGGAGTAAATTTGAACTAAAAGTCCTCTTTATTAAATACAATTGGAAGATTGCTCCTGAAATATATTTTGGGTGTGTGGAGGGGGGTTTCCCTTCTTTCAATTTGTAAAGAAAAACAGGGGGCTAGTGCCTTAGTTTTTGTAGCCCACACTCATATACATTCGTATATATATATTCCACGTTTTTATATATATTGAGGAGTAAATTTGAACTAAAAGTCCTCTTTATAAAATACAATTGGAAGATTGCTCCTGAAATATATTTTGGGTGTGTGTAGGGGGGTTTCCCTTCTTTCAATTCGTAAAGAAAAACAACGGGCTAGTGCTTTAGTTTTAGTAGCCCACACCCCTATATACTCTAGGTTTTTTCGTATATTGAGGAGTAAATTTGAACTAAAAGTCCTCTTTATTGAATACAATTGGAAGATTGCTCCTGAAATATATTTTGGGTGTGTAGATGGGGGTTTCCCTTCTTTCAATTTGTAAAGAAAAACAAGGGGCTAGTGCCTTCGTTTTAGTAGCCCACACCCCTATATATCTAGGGTTTTTCGTATATTGAGGAGTAAATTTGAACTAAAAGTCCTCTTTATTAAATACAATTGGAAGATTGCTCCTGAAATATATTTTGGGTGTGTAGAGGGGGGTTTCCCTTCTTTCAATTTGTAAAGAAAAACAGGGGGCTACTGCCTTAGTTTTTGTAGCCCACACTCATATACATTCGTATATATTCCACGTTTTTATATATATTGAGGAGTAAATTTGAACTAAAAGTCCTCTTTATAAAATACAATTGGAAGATTGCTCCTGAAATATATTTTGGGTTTGTGGAGGGGGGGGGGTTAATATCTCTCAATTTGTAAACAAAAAGAAAGGGCTAGTACTTAAGTTTTAGTAGCCCTCACTTCTATATACTCAAGTTTTAAGAATATTGAGGAGTATTTTTTAAAAAAAAGTTCCTGATAAATGAAGAGAGCTATCGTATTTTTGAAGGGAGTGACCCTTTTTATTCAATTTTACAGTGCGTATCAATAAAAACGGGACAGTTATGAAACGTCTATCAAAATACCCTTTTGAATTATGATGTCTATATTTTGATGTTCATAGATGCTCTGAAATCTTATCGATCAAATTCAAAATGTTTTTTTTCTTAATTTGTTCATGCTTGAGTGCACACGAGATGGTTTTGTCGGGGGTTCAAATATAGGATTGCGCTAAGTGGTAGGAAATGAAGTGTATGGTTATAAGACTTCTTGCCAATCAGCAGATTATTTTTGCCATAGTTTTCAGATTTTGGTCGCAAATGTCACGTACAAAGCTGTATATTTACTTTACTTTTTCATTTCAATAAATTATTTTTTTGCAATTAATATTCTTTCATACTAACATTTTTTATCAACCAAGAATGACCCAATTTGTAATTAGGAATTTGAGAGCTTGTAATCAATTCAAACCATTTTATTTTATGCAACAAGCAGATAAATCCTTTTCTGTTAGAATTGATAATTTAATATCCTATCTAACACACAATTATAATGATTTGAATAAAGTACAGCAAATTCACCCTATTAACAACTAACAATTAACAATTAGGGGTTTGGTGAATGATAACATCTGTTCTCGTTGTGAAGTAGAGGAAGATATTCATCACGCTTTCATTTCTTGTGATTTGAACAAACCATTCTTTGAATTTTTGAAAAAAATAATCCAGCAAATATTTCATAAAGATTTAGAAATCAATCATTAAAATTTTGTTTAAACATGAAGTAGACGAAAAATTAGTTTTACTTCTGACTATCGCACTTTGGTGCATTCACAAAGTCATCGTTTTAAGAAACATGAGTGGAAACGAAAAGAGAGGCAATCCCAGAAGGAAAAACCAGCACGGCTGGACCAGTTACACCAGTAAAATTTAATTGGTAACTCTGGAAATTGGAACAAAATATACTGGTCTGCTATAAGATGGACCAGTAATTTTTTGATGGTCAACTTTAACTGGACCAGTATAATTTTAACTGGACCAGTAACAAATATACTGGTCAAACTAACTGGACCAGTAATAACTTTACTGGTCCAATTTAACTGGACCAGTACAAATTGTGGTGGACCAGTAATTTTACTGGTCAAATTAAACTGGACCAGTACAATTTTTGCTGGACCAGTAATAATTTTACTGGTCAAATTAAACTGGATCTGAAATTCATATTTTTAAGAGAAATAGAAAGAAGAATAGAAATGAAACCTCGGTACAGGAAAAGATATGTTCATCTACCCAAAGAAATTATGGAATATATTTGAAACACTGTGAATTTCATGTTTCCATTTAATGTTTTTTTTTAATTCATGTTAAAGATTACGTAAGATTATTGCACAATTACATTATTATGTAAATTTTGGTTTTAATTTCTGAAATTTCCTGTAATGTCATGTATGCTCATTTTCATAATGTGTTATGTTGTTTTGTTGTAAATAAAATCCTCTAATTGAGGCCCAAAAAAAATGCAATTAGGCATTTCTTGGGTTGACTTTTATTAATTATTAAATATGCAATCCTAAAAAATAACTTTTTTTTAAAAGTAACTAAATAAGTTTGTGAGTGAATTTTGAAACATAATTTTAAAAACAATGGCAAAGATAATGAAAATGTTAAGAGGAAGTTTACTGCTTAGCAGGAAGTCTTATGACCATATATTTTGTTTCCTCTCATTTCTGCACAAACCTATTTTTGAACCCTTGACAAATCTCGTGTTCGTTCAAGCATGAACAAAATTCATTTCTTAAAATTGCATTTAAAATATAAGGTTTCAGAGCATCTATAAACATCAAAATATAGACATCATAATTTGAAAAGAATTTTTGATAGACTTTTCAAAACTGTCCAGTTTTTATTGATACGCACTGTATTGATAGAATGAAGGGGCTTGTCCTTTGATAAGGTTCACTGGCCCTCTCTTATTATTTGCGCCCTTTTAAAAAGTATTTCTTTTGTACTATTGAGGGGTGAATAAAAATGAAAGTATTCTTGACTGAAAAGCAAAAGTGAAGATTGCTCCTAAAAGAAATTTCGGGTGTTTGTGGAGGGGAGTTTCCCTTCTTTTAATTCGTTTATAAAGGGGGGGGGGGTTAGTGCCTACATTTCAGTAGCCCACACTCCTATATATTATTTATATCCTTTTTTGTCCTTATTTTAGTGTTGACAGTAATTGGGGATTAAATAAAATTAAAAAACCTCCTGATAGCAAACGGAAATATAGCTCCTAGAAGACCATTCGGTTGTTTGTAGGAAGTTTATTAAACCTCATTTCAATTTTTGGATACTAAGAAGGGCTAGGGCTGAATTTTTTAGTTGCCCGCACTCCTATAATATACTCGATGTTTTAAAAATATTGAGAATGATATAATGGAAAAAGATTGCCTGTTGAAAGCAAATAGAAAGATTGCTCCTGGTAGAGCTTTCAGTTGTTTGTAGGGGGTTTCACATATTTGCAATCTAGGGTTACAAACAAGGGGCTAGTCCTAAAGTTAAAAAAAAATTGTGATCCCACCCTCCTGGGAAGATTGATCCATAAAGAAATTTCGGGTATGTGGAGCGAGTTCCCTAATTCCTTCAATTCGTTTATATTAACAAGTGGCAAGTGCGCGTACACACACACACACAAACACACACCATCACACTGACACACCCTCACACGGACATATATACATGTACATATATATTCATATTTTTTTATATATAACTTCGAGGGAATTGAAAAAAAAAATGGTTGGAATTTATGAGGGCTCCAGCCCACAAAAGCACTCCCCCTCTCCATCTGTACGCCAGTGTTGATAACAAAAGAGAGTCAGAATAACAGCTATAGAAACAAGTGACCAAGCGAGAAAATTTATTGGGTATTGAAAGTTAATTTGCATTATACATCACTTAAAAAGCCTATACAGTGCGAATTATATTTCTGTTTCACAATGCTCTTTTTCGCGTATTATATTGCTTCAAAACAAAACAAAGTGGGATTAATGGGGGAGAAAGCTGTAGCCCCCTTAACCCTATCTAGCCCGAGGAGGAGGGGGGAGCTTAAAGGTATAGTGTATGATTGGTTAATCTCAGACAAGGTCAGTGAATCAATTGTAAAGATATTATTTTCATTAAATATCTATATCAATGCTCTACTTTATCACTCAAAAGAAATTGGTATAACTCTTCTGTTTTCATGATATTGAGGGGTGAAATATATATTATAATATCTCGGTTAATCGATATCCCTTGGAACTTTCTTGTTGACGCCCTCTCGGGTTAACAAATAAATTGATATTAGAACACCGTTCGAATCATGCATATTCATTACAACCTCATGCATATCGATGAAATACGTCATGGCGCATGCGCGGTATCAAGAAATCCCCGTATCAACAAAGTGCAGCGCTGTGTGCAGAAGTAGCTGATTAGAAGCAAACACCGAACGTTGCGTGCAAGCTCAATGAGCCGATGCTAGCCGGCTAGCGATTAGTCCACGTCCTGGACGATTTTTATTGATTGGGCAAACCAGGGGCAAACCTTATCGGACTGTAGCGGTACCCCCGCGCGCACACATAACCAACACACACACGCCCTCCACTGATTCACTTACCCCCAGTGATTCACCTAACCCACTGATTCACTTTCCCCGAAAAAAAACGTTGTTTCGTGTGACTATTCAGGGGGTGTGTGTATGCGTGTTATGGCGATGTAGTGTGTTGTGTTTGGTAGTCGTATCGTACAAAATACCAACAGTCCAGGAGGTGGACTAGCTATAGCGATATGCTTGCGCTCTGCATGCACGTTTACTTTAGACATACTCCACTATTAGCGATAGCACACACAGGACAAGCATATTATATGGAGCTATACATATAGCTCCATGATTGTATCGTACGTGAATAAGGATTCAGACACGTGGATTATCGGACGTGAATGACGAAGCAAAGGATTGCCCAATACGGCTTACTTTCGGAATCTTATGTCATGAATCTGAAAGTACTCCAAGACTAAAAGAGATACGAGAATCCCAGAGAAGGGCAAGGGCTGAGTTTGATTAGACGGCCACCTCGCTGTTTGCGCTCGCATCAATATTGTTAGGTAGATGACAATCAGAGATATCTATGATGACAATCCTGTTCATGATTACCAAAAGTGCTTAGAATGTCAGAATTTTAGTTCAGAATATCAATCACTTTTTAAGCCCAAGTGATTGATATTCTGACCTAAAATTTTGACATTCTAAGCACATTTGGTAATCATGAACAGGATTGTCATCTAATTTTAACTAAACAATATTGAAGCGAGCGAGATGAAAAATTTTCATATGTATATATATATATAGACGGCCACCCCCATTCTGTCTAGGGCCGAGTATGAAGAAAGGGAAGGGCGAAGAGAAAAACGATTATTTTCAGGGCGGGATGCAAAATAGTAAAACATAAAAGGAAGATAAAAGTTGATGGGACCATGGAGGACACACAGTATTGACATGAAAGTAGGATTATTCTTCGTTGTTTAGACTGAACTTGCGAGGTCAAAAGGTGAGCTGAGAAACCTGTTGATGCGAAGTATGTAGCGTAGTCTACATCGTGTAGACCGTGACAGTTGCAAATTTAGAATAAAGTGTTATTTGGTCAATCTTTACAAGCAGAGCAGAGGCGTCATGAGCAAAAGCAAAAAAATTAGGGGGGGGTAGACGTAAGGGGCAAGATTTCTCGGAAAACTCTTATTCTTGCAGCCACACAAGAAAGCTTGTAGCTAGATATGGAGTAATGAGAAGTTGAGTATATTCAATATTGCGCGGCGCTGTGGTAGGTAGAACCGCTCTAGGTATGCAGAGGGGTGAATTTCGGAGCCGACCCCGGGGGCCGACCGGCATGTTTTACAACAGAACTTTACAAGTCATGCCGTGTGAAACAGGGCAACGAAGTACGTGAAAGAAGACTAAGCAGACTTGGAGAAGCAACGTCCGAGGGGATTGCACATACTAGTAATTTACGTCTGCTTTGAAACGTGTATCAATAAGGATTTCCAGAGAATGGGTCGCAGAGTATTTCTCCAGTATGGGGAGGGTGGGGGTATAGCCTATATGCCTAATCAATCCATCAGTGGATGGATGGATGGATGACTGAAAGAATGAATAGAAGGATGAATAGGCATATATGTGAATGGATCATCCGATGAATGTAAAACCCCAAGAATGGATGGACAAAGACAAATGGATACCAATGACGAATAATAGATAGGGGCGCCCCATGGGAGCTGTTGTTGAATGGGCTACCCCTTATTAAATAAACAATAAACAAATAAAAATAGATGGAAAGATGAACTTTTATTGCAACAAATGAGAGGAAGATAGGCCTCCGGGATATAGGCCTACGCATACAGTGTGTGCACGAGCAGTTCAACTGTTGAAAAAAATGTGAATGACTGTGGTGCGTGGCGACGTGAGCAGGACACATGCCTCACATCTTGATTGGCATAACGTAGACTTATTTAGCAATGAAAGTGGAACCGGGAAATCCGGACTCCCATTTTCCTGCTATAAATATAGGAAAAACGAATGATAACTGGAAATGTATTCTTCATATTGGGATTGGGACCAAGGAGATCCCGGCGTGTCAACATATATTTCACAACTCATGGGGAAAATAATATAATAATCATTTTTGATGATTGAAAAAAAAATGTGCTCAGTTCACACTGTCACGATTTTTTTTGGGTGGGGTTACCTGCTGAAAAAAAATTGACAAAGCAAAAGAAAAACAAAGGTTCTAACACGAAATGTTGGTCATTCCATACATTTCTCAAATTTGACACCTATCAGAATTCCAGGGGGTGCTGCCCATGGAAAATAATACATGCCGCATCCCCAGCTCCCCCCCCCCCGCTTCCAAGAGGCATATAATCGCGGAATAATTAATCGTATCAGAAAGTATCAGATCAGTCAAGGCGATCGTATTGATCGTAGAAAGTGTTGGAATATGGTTCAACTATTTTGGGGATCAGTTAATTATGAAAGGCCAATCGTGCATGGTGTTCGTGACGGATTGCACTATTGTATGAATAAGAATATTTTGGGGCGGGAAGGTCGCCTACTTCCAAGCGGTGATGACTTTCGGGGAAAAAAAGAAAATTGTGTTTGAAATTTTTGGGCAAGCCCATTCTGGCGAGGTTCAATGGGTATACGCCTATTCTGATGTACTTAATTTATGGTGATGTGACGCAAATATGTTGCCGATAAAAATATAATATTTTGCCTTTATGGGTGTTTTACAACTCACAGGGGGGGGGGGGGGGTCAAGGAGAATACAGTAATAGCTCTGAATACTGACTGAGAGACACTCCGATCTGCAAAGATGAAGGAAAAGCTGTCATGGGGCAAGCAAACAAGTAATACTTTCTTGAATAGGCATACCATAATAAAGTTTGTGAGAATAATATTGAAATAAAGAGAAAAATAACATTGAGAATGCGAACATAAGGAATACACACAACCTAAGGTTAGGAATTGTATAAACAGCGAAAAATACAGAAAGATGTTATGAACATGCTTTCACTATTCATGAATGTATAATGCAATGATAAAGGGAAAATGTTTTAAGTTGAATTTAATTTTAACCAGTGGCGTAAATAATTAACATAAAAAAAATGAAGGGGCCAGATATACATATAGGGCACAAATCTTGATTTTTTTTTTGTAATCTATGATAGATTTTGACATGATATTCAGATAATAGTTTCCCTTCTCTCTTTCCTTTTTTTTTCTTGGCCGTGACAAATTTGGGAATCCATACAGCCCCAAGCCTTATTTTGAACGCCACTGATTTAAACTGAATATCATCAGAAAAATATTTACAAGGTAGTCAAGTGGCAGCCGACGCAGCGTGTAAAACAGTATGAATTTCATTGCATGATAATAATAAAATGATAAATAATGTCATGTGTGGTCAGTGGAAACGAGGATAGGACGTTTTGTAATTCGCTATGCAGTAAAATAATGAGAATGACTGAAACGATATATATTAAAAATATAGATTTCATGAGAGAGAAACGATTCAAACAATAACAGAGTATAATATTATGTTGCGTTCAAATTCCCTTTTGATCGTTCTTTTGATTCCCTTTCAACAATCTATCTCTTTCTTCCTTTCTTCTCTCTCCTCCTTCCCTTTATTGGGGCGGCCGAGCTAGGATGGAGGGGGGGGGGGGGGTATCGGATATAAGGAAGCAGTTTAGGTGTTATGGCACATGACAAGTTCAATTCAGTGGCCTAGTACTAGTAGGTCCATTGGTAAATTGCCAATTCGTCAACTGCCAACTCGTCCATTCATCACATGGTCTACTTTCATTTAGTCCATGCAATGCCAATCCGTCCATCAACATTTCATCGAACAACCATTTGGTCCAGTTAGTCCAGTATCCAATTCATTTTGCACAATAACACGTCCAATAACCAAATTGTATATGGACTAAATGACTATTGGATCAGATGGTTATTAGACGGAATGCATGCATGTGGATAGTGAACGAACTGATGGTAGACCAAATAATGATAGTAGACGAGTTAGCATTTGGACGAGTTGGCATCAGACGAAATGGAAGTAAACCGATCCGATCCATGGACTAGCGCCTAGTATCACGCCGGTATAGATAAGGACGTAGTGTTGGAAACGATGCCCAACGGACATGCGCGTATCCAGGATCCATGATTGAGCCCGACTATTTTGGCGCCCCTGTGAACTTTTCGGAAAATGGCACCCCGACCCGCGCGCGCGCCCAGCACGGCAATCATAGGTGCCTTAAATGCAGTTTGAATTATCGTATTTCATAATCACGGGAAAAAGGCATCGAAGACCACTTTTCAATGTGTTCATGAAAAAAAAACATCCATGAATATGTTCCAACCACCTTTTGAAAAAAATAAATGCGACCAGAAAGCACAGAATTTTAAGCATTTTGGGGTTTCAATTTAGTTCAACTTCTCATCAGAGTGGTAGACCATACTAAAATTATGTGCGGGAGCTGTAATTTCTTAACCGGGGGCGGATCCTGAGTTTTAATGCAACCGTGAACATGATGGGTATATGTATTATCTAAACAATATTGATGCGAGCGAAAAGAGCAATATGAAAATTTTTCATATTCTTACCTAGAATTTGGAAAAATCTATGAGCACTTTTGGTAATCAAGAACAGGGTGGGTATCTATCAACATTTTATGCGATTGCGAAGTGGAAGCTGACAATTTTTGAATTTCCAACCCAACACTATAAGCACTTTTCACATGTGTTTTATAATCATGAACAGGATGGGTATCTAACTAAATAATTAATGCGAGCGCGAAGCGCGAGTTGAAAATTTTTGATATTCTGATCTAAAATTTGGACATTCTAAGCATTATTGGGTAATCATGAAAAGGATGGGTATCTAACAAATCATTTAATGCGAGCGAGAGGCGCGAGCGTAAAATTTTTAGTATTCCGACCCAAAACTGGAAATTCTAAGCATATTTTATAGCCATGGAAAGGATGGGTATCTATTTAAACAATTGTGCGAGCGCGGAGCGCGAGCTTAAAAAGTTATTGATATTCTGACCTAAAATTTTGACATTGACTAAGCACTTTTGGTAATCATGAACAGGATTGTCATCTAACTAAACAATATTGATGCGAGCGCAAAGAGCGAGATGAAATTTTTTCATATTCTTACCTAATATTTGGACATTCGAGTAAGCATTTTCGATTATCATGAACAAGATGAGCACTAACAAAACAGTCTATGCAAGCGTGAAGCGCGAGCTGATTTTTTTTATATATTTCGATCCAAAGTTGGACATTCTAAGCACTTATCTAACCATGAACAGGATCGTCACTTTACTAAACAATTAATGCGAGTGCGTAGAGTAGGATGATTTTTTTTTGTATTCTGATCTAAAATTATAGGCACTTTTGGTAATCATGAACAGGATGAGTATTTGATGCGAGCAAACATGAATTTGGCGCCCACCCCCCTCCCTTGGTTAATTGAACCTGAATTTGGCACACCGGGACAAACATAAAATAGGCGCCCGCGTGTGGTGAACATCCATAAGGCACCCCCTAGGTTGAACATCAATTCGGCACCCCCCTATGTCAAACATCGATTCGGCAACCCTATGAAAAATATCGATTCGGCGCCCCCTCGGTGCCCCTATGTCGAACTTCAATGTGGCCCCCTCTTATGTCGAGCATCTATACGGCGCCCTGAGGTAAAACATTAATTCGCCCCCCCCCCCTCCTCCACCTAGGTTGAACATCAATTTGCCACCCCCTAGGTTGAACATCAATTCGGCGCCCCCCTATGTCAAACATCAATTCGGCAACACTATGGAAAATATCGATTCGGCGCCCCAGCCCCTAGTTTGAACATCGATTCGGCGCCCCCTCGGTGCCCCTATGTCGAACTTCAATGCGGCCCCTCCTATGTGGAACATCTATACGGCGCCCCGAGGTAAAACATTAATTCGCCCCCCCCCCCACCTAGGCTGAACATCAATTGGCACCCCCTAGGTCGAACAACTATTCGGCTCCCCTATCTATGTTGGACTTAAATTCGGCGCCCCTATGGGTCGATTATCAATTGGGCGCCCCCCTCCCTAGGGCGAACATTAATTCGGCGCTCCCCTTTCGCTCTTTTGTTTTCCTCCTCTCTTTCTTTCCCCCTTTTCTCTTTCTTTTTCTTTCCCTCATTTTTTCTCCCCTTTTCTCCCTATTTTTGGCGCCCCTTTTTCGCCTACCCGGGGGGGGGGGGGGCGTGCCCCAAGGGCCCTCGAATACGCGCATGGTGGAGCTACGGATATAGAGAAATAAGGACAAAGATGTAATGAAAATATAAGAACTCTTGAAATATTTTACATTTTCTAGGCAAACAAGAATCCAAAGCGTATAAATAATGCCCGGCTGAATAGACCTCCATTTGCATCCTGTTTGATATGCTCGCGTTTAAATAAAATTTCCTACAAGTTCCATTGCAGGCTAAATAAAGGGCAAAAGCATAAGTTTTTTCTGTGAGAGGGGGGAATGACGATAAATAGAAATACCAGCAAGTGCGATGGGTGATAATCAGGGGCGGCGGAACGTATTTTCAGTTGGGGGGCAAAAGAGGGCACTTATATGTATTTTTTATGCAATTGAAATTTTCACCATGAGATTATCATCTGCGTTATATAGTTGTGCGTTTTATAGTAATTAAGGTGAGCAAAGTCTTTTTGAAGTCTTTTCTGATTGATTAAATATGTAATCAGGCTTTATTTTTCCCGGGAGCGAGCGTAGCAAGCAAGCGGTTTGGAAACATTTTCAAATCTGAAGTTGTGAAACTCGCTTTTTGGTCAATTATTACCGCGCAAATTATTGTTAAAGGGGGATCCAGCCTTGGCCATAAATGTTATGTTGGGAAGGAGAAAAATGAATTAAACAGAATGGTGAAAATTTGAAAGAAATCGGACAAGCAATAAGAAAGTTATAGCTGCTTTAAAATTGGGATCACTAATAGTATATAGATTTCAAATTGGCAACTGGGTAAGTAAATTATGACAAGTGGCAAGGACAACTTTCCCATAGGCCATGTACTTTATTATCAGGGATTTGTGGTTTTCTCCTAAGTACCCATTCCCCTGGGGCAGTAGTCTAAATATAACCCAGATAGTATATTGTTTAATGTCATCATGAAAGAAAAATATAATTTGAAATAAAACTTTTCGGAAAAATTACATTTTAGCCATAATATGTAGTGGAGTACATGGAAGAGTAGTCCTTGCCTTACACCACTATGACATCCCATATGTGGTCAATTTGAAGTCTCCATGAGTATAGTGATTCCCAATATTTACAACTTTTAAAAATTCATAACTTTCTTGTTGTTTGTCCATTATATTTCAAACTTTCACATATCAACTTGTCTGATTTATCTTTTTCTTACAAAAACAAGTTTTTATTTGGGTTGGATTCCCCTTTAAAAGAGCATCCTTGCGAGATGGTGTGAGCGCAAATCGCGGGCTCAAAATTTTGGACATTGCATGTACTAATAAGACCTGAAAATCAAACATTCCGAGCAATTGTTTTTGTTATCATGAAAAAGATGGATATCTAACTGAATAATGGACGCGAGTGCGATATTCCAACCTGAAAACTGGACAATATAAGCACTTTTTGAAACCAATAAATAATAATTGATGCGAGCGCGAGCCGAAAATTTGTGATATTTTAACCTGATGGACATTCTAAGTTTTGAAACCAAGAATAAACAATAAATGATGCAAGCGGAAAGCGCGAGCTGAAAATTTGCGATATTCAAACTTGAAAATTGAACATTGTAAGCAGAAGTTGTAACCAAAACACTTGCACCCCTCTCCCCAAAAAAATCCAAGTAGGGAAAAAATGGAAAGTGCCCTTCTTTCAAAATGATGTGAGTGCGAAGCGCGAGCCAAAAATTTTGTGATTTTCTAACCTAAAATGTATTGTTTGACTTCAAAAAAGGTATTTTATTTTGAAAAGGGGCACACATCATTTTGAAAGAAGGGCACTTTCCATTTTGAAAAAAAAAAAAATTTCCTACTGGGATTTTTTTTGGGGGGTGCAAGTGCTCTCTGCCCCCCCCCCCCCGGTGCTAATATGGCCTCGGGTTATAATTTTTAATGTAAGTTGAAACTGGTATTAACAAAAAAAAATTGGTTTGACTGCATCAAATTTTGATAACGATGGTTTTCTTTAAAATATTTATTTTTTACCATTTCGATCCATGACATGTTTGCATTTATTTTGTTATTGTCCGTTGACATGCCCAGCGCTTAGAAGTCGTGCCAAAACGTGATTTTGCATAGAGCACATTCGCTGAACCATCGCTGAATAACAAAGAAATGGAAGACCCCTTCCCCAAATAATTCCGCCTAGCTGTATGTCCTCGATATATCTCTCCATGATACGTACGCAATTTTATTCGCCAAGCCCAGAGGACCAAGGAGGAGTGGGGTGAAGGGGGAGGCACCCAGGAGACGTCATCATCAATTTCACTGAGAAAACCGTACTAAAGTTTTGGTCACAAAGTTGGACAAAGTCAAACGTGATACTTGATTAGTATATACTACCATAACAAGTTGAAAAGAAAAATACAAAGAAAAACTTTCGGGGGGGGGGGGGGTAATCGATGTTACATAAACATCAATTGCTTATAATATACAGGCCTGACGTACCGGTATCATAGGCGGATCCAGGAGGCCAACGGGGCGCCCCCACCCTATTGGCGGCGCATAATAGGGGGAAAGAAAGGGAAACAAGTAATAGAATGGAAAGCAGAGGGTGGGGAGAGAAGAAAAAATATAAGGGGGAAGAATGAATAAAATAAGGTGAGGGTAATTCAGACTTGGGGGGGGGGGAACCATGTCACTGCATAAAACAATATTTAGTCCGCGCTTCGTGTTCGCATTGCCTCAGTTTCGATGGAATATCTATTTATCAATAGGCCTACCTATTAATTTATTTATTCATTCAGTCATATTTAAAAAGGTTCACAAGATCAGAGTTGTAAATACTGTTTTTTTTTCATCTTGGTCCTTGTATAATAAAACATAGTAAAATAGCGATTACAATAAAAAGGTATTATTCATATCAAATTAAAGAAATATCAGCTGATCAATGTAAACAAAAACAGGCCTTAGTAAAACCATGGACCTATTATAGGTCCATGGTAAAACAAACAAGGGAACTACCATTTACTAATTCAAATGCTTGAGCGCCTACTAGGTAGCCAAGCTAAAGCCGGGGTATTAGCATGGCCCGCTGTGAAGTGGCTACCCAGTGCACCATATAGGCCCTACGTACCGTTATGGTTATTTTGTTTTATTATGATTAATCTTCAGAGGCAGATCTAGGATTTTCCAAAGGGGGGGGGGCACATTTTCACTATAGGCCACGCGGTATTTGTCCAATTTAATTGATAAATACGTTGAGGCAGTATATTGACGAATTCAGTGGTGGAGAGCTATATGACACACAAAGCAAATAACGAAATTGGTGGCCAAGCTAGTTCGATACAAAATGATTTCTAATTTTCCTTTTAAAAAATGTAGCATAGGCCTATTATTTAAACAATTAAGAAATTACAACGTATATTACTACACGTGATAATAATGAACAAATCAAATTACAGAACCTGAAGAAAATGATAACAATTCAGTGAATCGGAAACAAAACAAAAATACATAGTAAAAAACTAGAAAAAATATAATAAATAAAAATATAGCCCTTTCTCTCCCTTTTGCAAGCACCGTTCTCCCTCCCTCCATACCCTGGAGAAATAGAGAAACAATACAGATCAACGAAGCAAAGATGAAAGCAAGGAAAAAGCCGTCAGACTTTGTTTTCAATGTACACGCTTTCTACGAAATGCAATAGAAACCGGGAAAGAAACCCGTGCATTCACGGTGTACAGACTCCATACCCGTCCATGCGTCCGTACCGTGCATCGGCACTGCACATGATTGAGACTCGCGCAGAGGCGAGAGCTAGAGATATGAATATTCATGAGCAGGTATTGATGTCATTTGGTCTCAAGGTGGCGCTCTTCATTTTTTATGTTAGTTCAAAAAATAAATATAAAAAAAACTCACTCGGCAAATCTTCTCATCTTTATATATTTTTTTGAGAATAAAAACAGTTCTTTCTGGCCAATGCAATACATTGTATGGACTCAGAACTTGTTTATGAATATTGTGGAAAGCAAAGAGTGAAATTTAAAAGAAAGTTTTGAAATAAACCAATGACACAATTTACCTTTAATAAGCCCCCCTTGACATTTTTCGATATAAACGTATGTAATGGGCTAATAAAAGTAAAGCACTAACCATTTGTTTTTGTTTACAAATTGAAAGAAGGGAAACTCCCCTTCACACACCCGAAATTTGATTTAGGAGCAATCTTCCAATCAATCTTTATCAGAAAGAAAATTCATTCTAGACTACTCTTCAATATACGAAAGAAACATAGAGTATATAGGGGTGTGGGCTACTAAAATTAAAGCACTAGCCCGTTGTTTTTCTTTACAAATTGAAAGAAGGGAAACCCCCCCTACACACACCCAAAATATATTTCAGGAGCAATCTTCCAATTGTATTTTATAAAGAGAACTTTTAGTTGAAATTTACTCCTCAATATACGAAAACACATAGAGTATATAGGGGTGTGGGCTACTAAAATTAAAGCACTAGCCCGTTGTTTTTCTTTACAAATTGAAAGAAGGGAAACCCCCCTACACACACCCAAAATATATTTCAGGAGCAATCTTCCAATTGTATTTTATAAAGAGGACTTTTAGTTGAAATTTACTCCTCAATATACGAAAACACATAGAGTATATAGGGGTGTGGGCTACTAAAATTAAAGCACTAGCCCGTTCTTTTTCTTTACAAATTGAAAGAAGGGAAACCCCCCTACACACACCCAAAATATATTTCAGGAGCAATCTTCCAATTGTATTTTATAAAGAGGACTTTTAGTTGAAATTTACTCCTCAATATACGAAAACACATAGAGTATATAGGGGTGTGGGCTACTAAAATTAAAGCACTAGCCCGTTGTTTTTCTTTACAAATTGAAAGAAGGGAAACCCCCCTACACACACCCAAAATATATTTCAGGAGCAATCTTCCAATTGTATTTTATAAAGAGGACTTTTAGTTGAAATTTACTCCTCAATATACGAAAACACATAGAGTATATAGGGGTGTGGGCTACTAAAATTAAAGCACGAGCCCGTTGTTTTTCTTTACAAATTGAAAGAAGGGAAACCCCCCTACACACACCCAAAATATATTTCAGGAGCAATCTTCCAATTGTATTTTATAAAGAGGACTTTTAGTTGAAATTTACTCCTCAATATACGAAAACACATAGAGTATATAGGGGTGTGGGCTACTAAAATTAAAGCACTAGCCCGTTGTTTTTCTTTACAAATTGAAAGAAGGGAAACCCCCCTCCACACACCCAAAATATATTTCAGGAGCAATCTTCCAATTGTATTTTATAAAGAGAACTTTTAGTTGAAATTTACTCCTCAATATACGAAAACACATAGAGTATATAGGGGTGTGGGCTACTAAAATTAAAGCACTAGCCCGTTGTTTTTCTTTACAAATTGAAAGAAGGGAAACCCCCCTACACACACCCAAAATATATTTCAGGAGCAATCTTCCAATTGTATTTTATAAAGAGGACTTTTAGTTGAAATTTACTCCTCAATATACGAAAACACATAGAGTATATAGGGGTGTGGGCTACTAAAATTAAAGCACTAGCCCGTTGTTTTTCTTTACAAATTGAAAGAAGGGAAACCCCCCTACACACACCCAAAATATATTTCAGGAGCAATCTTCCAATTGTATTTTATAAAGAGGACTTTTAGTTGAAATTTACTCCTCAATATACGAAAACACATATAGTATATAGGGGTGTGGGCTACTAAAATTAAAGCACTAGCCCGTTGTTTTTCTTTAAATTGAAAGAAGGGAAACCCCCCTACTACACACCCAAAATATATTTCAGGAGCAATCTTCCAATTGTATTTTATAAAGAGGACTTTTAGTTGAAATTTACTCCTCAATATACGAAAACACATAGAGTATATAGGGGTGTGGGCTACTAAAATTAAAGCACTAGCCCGTTGTTTTTCTTTACAAATTGAAAGAAGGGAAACCCCCCTACACACACCCAAAATATATTTCAGGAGCAATCTTCCAATTGTATTTTATAAAGAGGACTTTTAGTTGAAATTTACTCCTCAATATACGAAAACACATATAGTATATAGGGGTGTGGGCTACTAAAATTAAAGCACTAGCCCGTTGTTTTTCTTTAAATTGAAAGAAGGGAAACCCCCCTACTACACACCCAAAATATATTTCAGGAGCAATCTTCCAATTGTATTTTATAAAGAGGACTTTTTAGTTGAAATTTACTCCTCAATATACGAAAACACATAGAGTATATAGGGGTGTGGGCTACTAAAATTAAAGCACTAGCCCGTTGTGTTTCTTTACAAATTGAAAGAAGGGAAACCCCACCTGACCCCGTTTGTTTGATTTGTACAAGAATGCACGCTTCTCTTCGTGCGCAAAATCCTGTATCTGATCTATCTTATATCGCGATATTGTTGGCTGGAACTGTTGGCTGGCTTGCTGTTGGCTAGCTTATTGTTGGCTCACTTGACATAGGCGATGTCACTCTGTCAAACTTGTTCCGGATATAAAAAGTTACATCTCACTGTCGCAAACAGGAGTTTAGACCATCGGCTCAATTTTCCCAATTTCGCCGGTACGCTAGAGATGGCGCCAGATTCAATTTACCAAGGCCCTATATAAACAAGGTTGCGACAACAGGGGTCAAAGGTCAAATTTGAAGGATCTCGAATAGTTCCAACCGGGCCTTTTTGTCGACTGCTACCATTGGAAATGCGTGTAAAATTTTGAATAATTTTTTGTAATTATATCGGAAATCGACGTTAAGAATTTATTTTCACACTGCACATCCATATCAATATATTAGCGGCCACCTAAATTTATCAAATTTGTACAATCTTATAACAAAAATCGTGAAATATCGTTGATTTGAAAAATGGCAACCGAGTTCGTCGCAAGCCGCAAATGCTCACTGCTGCTGTTAGCGAGCGGAACGCTGCACTAATTTTCCCCGGAACTGTCGGGCTGGATGTAAGGTTCTGCTGGCCCCCACGGGTCGTTTGGAGAGCGAGAGGTGAGTATGTACCGGAATGTCATGTGGTGCCATAAATACTAGTTTCATGTCCTAAATTCTTATTGTAGATTTTTTGCCGTAGTAAATTTAGCTGAATTTGATTTTTTTTACCAGAGCACTCAAAAACATGAATGATTTGAGCATATCTTTGTGCCTGTCTTTAGTTTGAGTTTGACTGAGTGGGCCCCTTAATCATTAATTAGGCCTAATTATTTATTTATTTTTGATTTCTGATATTTAAATAGGCCACAGGGCGGCACATATCATCAACTTGGTGGTTTTCCATGTGGCCCTATTAACAAAAAAGTACAGCAAAAAATGTTACTAGATCTATTAATAATACCAAATAGATCTAACGTTAGATCTACATGCAGCTGCAGTGAGTTAAAATAAACATGACAAAATGTAGGCAAAAAATGTATGCGAACATGTTATAGGAAAGATGATTGGTATCCTTAATTGGGAATTATGTTCAATTAAAATCAACTATGACAATTTGAATCAATCCTGTGAATTTAGATTTTGAAGATGAAACATATATTGCCTATTAATTGATGGAAAGAGAGATAAGTGCTGTGCAGAATGCAGATATTCAATTCTACTAACCTTATTTTTATTAAGAACAAAATTAATTTCAAGAATTCAATTTATTTTGGGGGCTTGGGGCCAATGCATAAAGTGAATTTACAACCAGGACTGTACCAAATAGTGAAGTGCTTTATCCAATTTAGATCAAAAGAACATAAAAAAAAAGAAAGTAAATAAATATTTATTCATTTCAATCACCACACAGCACAAGATTTACTAAATGAGGATAACGTTAGGTTACTTATATCATAAAATTTTACATTGGATAAGTGGTCTTGTCAGTTGTCACCAGAATAAGGCTAGTGCTAGTTTCCCCTTATATTCCTATCGCTACAGAATTTTTCATAGCGTTCTTAATATTTCTACCCTTTATGCCCTGTAAAAACATACCATGGTGTTCTTTGGATTTTATACAATTTCAATGCCTTACATACATGTACCTCGTTGCTCTCGAGATCAACATGCTTTATTTTATTTTCATATATGATACAGGCCAGGGTTATCCTTATAGTTGCCACCGTGATGTAAAACTATTCCGAAGGAAAGTGAAATACCCAAGAAGGCCTAGTACAGTACTAGACCAAAAGCTTTAGTATCTGTATTTGGTTGTTTTGCTGAACTGTGTTGGCTTCTCTCACTTAGTAAAACGTCAGAAATTGTTAAATAAATCCCTAGAAATGGTTATTCCTGTCTAGCCTAGTACCAATTTGGCTATAAATTCTTTGTTGTGTACTGGGTGAGTTCAATTCTCACGAGGCATATTCGAACATCATTGACCACCAAGTCTATGATAACCCTAAATGCTTTCATGGTGTCAGTACATGGACAAATGAGTTTAGTAATCCAGTTGGTTTGCATGTAGCTTCCCTTTTTTTTTTAAATATTACTTTCATTTCTGCACTGCCAATACTTTGCACATTTTCTAGACCAAAAATCTTCAATCTCTGTACCATCTCAGATGTTGTTCTGGAAGTTTCCATGGCAAAAAAGAATAGTGTAGCAAAAAACATCTGAGATAGTGTAGTAGGTTTCATGGTCATCATGTATCTTTCTTGGGCAAATGTTGGTCCTGAAAAGGACCACCCAATCTTGACGTTGCGACAAGTGTGTTCTTGTCGTCCTACTCATGCCTTGTGTACTGAAAGCCCTCTCGCTCAGACAGCAAGTATTGTATGTGCTAGTCCTTACGTGGAGCCACACTTAGAACAAGTTTCATTTGGTCTGTGCCTGCAGACTAAACTAATGTGGCCATGGCACCTCCTCACCCATCCAATGCCATATAAAGTTCATATTGGCATTAAAATGTATTTGCTTAATAAAACAACCTCTTTACAACTATCTAAATTAACGCATGATCCAACTATATTATCATTACACATGTACACTAAATATGAAATAAAAGAAACAATAGGTAGAGAGTGAGAGATTGACCCTCATTTTATGCTGTTGCCACCAATGAAAGTTCTTAATTTAAATTTGGAACTTCATGAGAGTCGAACTCATCCAACATTGCACAAAATGCGGTCAGAAGACAGGCGGAATGATACATGATGAAAGATTTAAAGGAGAACATTTCAAGGAAATAAGAAAGATTGACTGCACAATGTAGCCCTACATGTATGTAATATAATCACATCTTATTACAATCATGATGAAAATCAAACAATCATACTTACACAGCTTACTGGCTTATCCAGTAGTTCCTCTCATCCAAAACAGATCAATCGGCAGCAATTACATGTAGGGCCTATTTTATTTTCCACAATCAAATTGAAAAAAAAATCTACATTTAGATCTAACTTAGATAAGTTTGGTGCATCAATGATTATCTTGTCAACTAAGCACGTATTATCATTGGCTTTTGTAATTACTTAGTTATCAAACCATACATATCAACAGAGTAGAGGTCTACATGTGCATGTATGCTAAATTAGGCCTTTAAAGTTTCTTTGAAAAACTACAAAGAATTGATTTTAATTCCAAACCATTTCAAATTACTTGGCCTAGTCGAAGAAATTTTTGGTCTAGATACCCAACCTGTCCGGACATGCAACTAGTGGTATGATAGGGGCACTTGTCCAATACTACAAGGTTGTGATAACATCCATGTGGTCTTAAACCACTTTTAAAAAATGCAGTGCTAAGCTAACACCACTTTTATAACAAGGTTGTGATAACCTTGTCCACAGTTAGTAACCTGTGTGGTGAACAAGATTGTCAACAAGATTGTCAATTTTCTCTTGATCTAGACTGGATGAATACTTGATATTTTGGAACAGTCAATTTTGACCATACAGTGAATTCATCATCATAAAAAAATGCCTTGGCACAAAACTAAATTGAATTCTTGAAATTTATAATTTTTTTCTAATTAAAAAGAGATTAAAAAGAGAGTCTGTGGAGATGAAGATCTGCATCAGTCACAGAGGGCCTCACAAAAATATGCTCAAAATTAAAAGTTTTTGAGCGCTCTTGTGAATAAAAAAAAAGATTTCTAAGTCTAGAATGAAAACAAATAACTGAATGGATCTGTCTTTTTGAGTGTGCATTGTACATGAATGTTGCGTAGACTCAAGACAGAAAGAGTGGTTGGAGAGTGCAAGAGGATGGGGTGCTTCCACTCTTCCCGCAATTCAAGAAACTTTTACTTTTTCCAGGAAAGGTTCCAGAAATGAAAAAAATTCCAGGAAATTCAGGGAAATCCAAAAATTACAAGGGGGGCCCCTTGAGAAGCAAAATTTAAAATTGTAATGTAGAAATGCAGAAGTGTGCCCCCCCCCCCTTTGACCGTGAAGTCCCTTTTATTTTTGCATGTCAATTTTTTCCTCAGGAAAATGTGCCTCCCCTTTTGGAAAATCCTGGATCCGCCCATGATTACAATTAAATGACAATTTACCGTAGCAACTTTAAAATATTCATGTAATATTTTACAAAGATTTAGATCTAATGTTGTAAAAATGAAAGTTGTGGGTTACAGATGATGTGCTGGCACGAGACACATACGATACGATGCCGATGGCACGAGTGGTTGGTTAATTACAAGTACGACACTGACAAGGGTTATTACTCACTAATTACACGAATGGGTTACCGACGATACAAGACAGCGACAACAACTAATACTCACCTGACACTTGTACTAAGGATGCCACACGGTAGAAACAGGAACATGTATACTAATCACAGGTTCGGTAGATACTTCTAACTTAGTTGTAGACCATGGCGCCGAGTGGGGAGCTACTGGGATGTCCTCACTCGATGGCGTCTCGGGGTCTTCCTTCTCTCTGGTCTCTGGATCCAATCTCTCAGCACCAGCTTGTGTACGTGCTGTGCAACGCACACACGTAGCAGGCGTAGGAGCATATAAAGGCTCCTCCAATCAGGAGCGCTCCTCGCATACACACAGCACATACACAGACTTAATATACATGAACATAGATCAATACATATATACTAATACACAGACTAATACATATATGGTACTACAGGTACATGGCAAATTTACTACATTAACATTAGATCTTCCTCCAGATCCAGACATAGGCTCCGTCGTCGGAGCTCAAAATTTTCTGCCCTCGTCATTTCGTAATTTTGTTCCTATTTTTCAAGAGGACATGACAAACAAAAATGTTTTATTTCTTGATTTTGGTCACTTCTTGGACCAAATTTAGGCTCACTGTATTAATTATTATTGCCAGATTTGAAAAATCAAAATGGAAAATTCCAGGAATTGTCTATGAATTTCAGAAAATTTGGGATTCATTTTCAGGAAATTTGTTTTGGATCTGTGGAACATCGATGAGGGGTTTGGTGTCCGGACACTGAAAAATGAAGCCTTGTATTTGTAGAAGTTTAGGCTTGCTGTTGTTTATCTCACTGACTTTTTTTCATTTTTTTTAATTTTATCTCAATTCTCACTTCTCAGCAAAATAAAGCAAAAAATATAGCTTGGATAATGCTTATCACCATCATTATTTGTTCTTTATAATATTTTCTTACATTCTGAGCTAATAAAAAAATCAAAGACATTGCTTGTATTTTTTGTAAACTTTTCAAAATTAAAGGAGATGTCGTGAGTCCGGACACCCAACCCGTCAGGAAACACAACCACAGCGTATATCGGGCTACTGAGCCAGCCGCACTGCCGGCTACGGTTGCCAGTCCCATACCGTATCTTTACTGTCATGTTTACGCCTTGGAACTATTAAAAATGAGTAAAAAAGCATGTTAAAATTCAAAATTATTGCAAACCAATAATATCAAAATGAAGCACATAAAATTCTCTTTAAAAACTATCATTTTGTTTTTCTTAATAACAATTTTTATTACCTGAAATTTGCTGTCGAAAAATCTTCCCCATTGACTTTGTACACAAACTTAGGTGAATTTGGAACTATTCAAAAGCTCCATGAGCAAATGACGGCTACTTCCGGTGTCGCAACCTTGTTTATATAGGGCCTTGCAATTTACTAGAGTAGTAAAATGATGATGGCGATGATGATTGATGAAAGTGGTGACGGTGATTGATGATGATGACGATGATGATGATGATGATAAAGATAATGATGATGATGGTAATGATGATGGTGGTGGTGATGATGATCATGATGATGGTGATGATGGTGGTGGTGATGGTGATGATGATGGTGGTGATGATGATATGATGATGGTGGTGATGATGATGATGAAGATGATGAAAATGATAGAAATGATGATGGTGGTGCATGGTACGTGGTGGTGATGATGATGATGATGGTAGTGGTGATGATGATGGTGATGATGATGGTGGTGATGATGATGGTGGTGATGATGATGGTGGTGATGATGATCGATGGTGATGATGATGGTGATGATGATGGTGGTGATGATGGTAGTGGTGATGATGATGATCATGATGATGGTGATGATGATGGTGGTGATGATGATGGTGGTGATGATGATGGTAGTGGTGATGATGGTGGTGGTGATGATGATGATGATGATGATGGTGATGATGATGGTGGTAATGATGATGATGATAATGATGGAAATGATGGTGGTGGTACGTGGTGGTGATGGTAGTCATGGTGATTAAAATGATAATGATAACAGAGAAAGCATACCCAGCAAAATAACAATTGACAACAAAATCAGGGAATAAAATAAATCCATATGATAGGCCTAAGTTGTTTTAGAGGAAATTAAAAATTTGGCCGCATTGATGATGTCATAGTACGTGATGTAAAGGACTACTCTTTCAATTGTTCCAAATACATAAAATGGCTACAATTTTCCAAAAGTTTTGCTTCAAATGATATTTTTCTTCTCCAAGAGGATATAAAACAATTCATTAGCAGTATCATATTTTGATTACTGCCCCAAGAGAATAGGTACTTACAGAAAAAAACCACAATGGGAAAGTTGTCCCTATTGTCATATTCCTTACCTAGTTAGCCAATTTGAATTTTTTTTTTAGGGATCTCAATTTCAAATAGCCATAACTTTCGTATTGCTTGTCTGATTTCTTTTAACATTTTACCGAGGGTGGGGTGGTGAACTCTATACAATTTCAAAATGTCATACGTGTATAAAGTTTAAGAATATACGAATATATTGTCAAAATATCATATTGCTTTCTTTGAAACCACTCAACCAGAACACCACAACATTTAATGTGTTTATGGACTGGGATTTATATAACTTCAATTTTGTAAAGATACATGAAAAGTGTAAAAAAAAAAAACTTTTTTAAAGCAAGAAAGCAAGAGAAATGATGATCACGAGTGAGGCTGGGTGTACGTGTGTGTGTGATGGTGTGTGTGTGTGTGTGTGCGCACGTGCATGAGACAGAGAGAGAGAGAGGGGGGGGGGGAGGATCGGGGACAGAGAGAGTGGTGGGAGATCCCCTGCATTAATTAAAAAAAAACTTATTTCCAAATTAGAAAACTTTTTGCTTGATCAATCATTAGCAATATCTTTGTTTTAATGATGAATTGTAGTATTATTTTAATATTATCACTAATTTGTTGGCCTGTGTCGTTGCCATACCTCAATTTCGTCCTCTCTCTCTAACACATATGATACACCCACTCACCACAATCTTTCTCTGTGTATACTGAGCTCCCTCTCTATCACAAACACCCTCACACTGCTCCTCACCCCTCAATCTTTTTTTATATCTCTCGCCCCCTCATCACTCTCCCCCTCACATACATCCACATTGCTCCTCTCTCTCTTCCCCTCAAGCTATATCTCTCGCCTCTTCTCCCTATCACACACTCACACTGTTCCCCCATCAATCTATCGCTCTATCTCCCCACTCTCTCTCATCGCAAACACTCACTCACACTGATCCCCTCAATCTATCACTCTATCTCTCACGCACACATCCACATTGCTCCTCTCTCTCTTCCCCTCAATCTCTCTTTATATCTCTCGCCCCTCCTCTCTTCACACTCAGACACACTGCTCCCCTCCCCTCAATCTATCACTCTCTCTCTCTTGCCCTCTCTCACACACGCACACTCCTCCCTCCCCTTAATTTATCGCTCTCTTTTTATCTCTCTCCCACTTTATCTATCGCTCGCTCTATCTCTCTCCCTAAAAGATATAAGGAGAAAGTCAAAGTTATTTTATTAAAACTCCCGAAATTGCATCTGACATATCAATTATGTGCCTATGTCCTTTCACATTCACTTGGCTTAGAAGTGGACCATACCCTTTTCTGATGGACACATTTATTTTTCTGCCAGTAAATTTTAATGGTATATTGATGGCTGCTATGTTTCTTTCATTCATAAAAAGAAGTAACCTCAACTTGGGAATTCCAATAATATTTAAGAAACAACTACTTTAAAGTAAACTCAGGAACATTTGCCTCCTATTCATGCAAAAAAGTGAAGACATTGTAAATATTCTCAAAATAATTGACATTTTATTTCCAAGAATAGATCAAATTCATTACATTGATATTGTGATTACATCACACAATTGTTCAAATTTTCAACATATAGTACTGTCACACAATCAACTACTTATAAAAACAATAATCTAAAAATAAAAAAAATACTTAGTCTGAAAACTTCAGTGGCAATGCTACCCAGAGAATAGGCTTATGCCTGGCTCCACTGACTCATAAAAAAAGTTTTTGAAAAAGGTTACAAACTAATAATTCCTCCTTGTATGAAATATGAAACAAGTGGAGTGCCTCTCTCACCTGCATTATGCGATTCAATATAGCAGCAGTGCTGACTTTGAAAACTACTATGAAATAATTATTCACAAAAAACACCATTCATATAATGATACAATACTACGTTCATTCATCCTAAATGACATTTGACCTTGATCATGAGACTAAGACTTGTCAGTGATACTTGATTACCCCTATGTCCACATTTCATAAACTATATCCATAAACTTTGAAAGTTATGACAGCAATTTAATAATCCCCTCTAACATGGCCAAAGTTCATAGACCTTAAATGACCTTTGACTTTGGTCATGTGACCTGAAACTCGAACGAGATGCTCAGTGATACTTGATTACTCTTATGTCCAAGTTTTATGAACTAGATCCATACATTTTCAGAGTTATGATGGTTATTCAACAAAAAACCCCAACATGGCCAAGGTTCATTGACCTTAAATGAGCTTTGACCTTGGTCATGTGACCTGAAACTCGCACAGGATGTTCAGTGATACTTGATTACTCCTGTGTCCAAGTTTTATAACTAGACCAATACACTTTCAGAGTTATGATGGTAATGCAACAAATACCCCAACATGGCCAAGTTCATTGAACTTAAATGACCTTTGACCTTGGTCATGTGACCTAAACCTCGCACAGGATGTTCAGTGATACTTGATTACCCTTACGTCCAAGTGTTATGATACCACCAATTTGGCCAAACTTCACTGACCCTAAATGACCTTTGACCTTGGTCATGTAACTTGAAACTAAGGCAGGATGTTCAGCAATATTTGATTACCCTTATGGCCAAGTTTCATGAACTAGGTCCATATACTTTCGAAGTTATGACGATTTCCGAGTTATGATTCCCCCAACATGTTTTAAGTTCATTGACCCTAAATGACCTTTGACCTTGGTCATGTGACCTGAAACTTAGGCAGAATGTTCAGTAATACTTGACTAATCTTATGTCCAAGTTTCATAAACTAGGTCCATATACTTTTTCTAAGTTATGCTGTCATTTCAAAAACTTAACCTTCAGTTAAGATTTGATGTTGACGCCGCCGCCTCCGTCGGAAAAGCGGCGCCTATAGTCACACTCTGCTATGCAGGTGAGACAAAAATAGATTGTCTGCAGTTGAGATTCATGGGTCCTTCATTGCCAGATCTGGTGGGTGTTTCATAAAGCTGTTCGTAAGTTAAGAGCAACTTTAAGAACGACTGGTGAACCTTTCTTACGCGCTAAACCATCGCCAATGAATATACCATATACCACATGAAAGGATCACCAGTCGTTCTTAAAGTTGCTCTTAACTTATGAGCAGCTTTATGAAATGGCCCCCAGGAACATATACCTAGGCCCATCTATAAATCAGTCTGCATAGGTAACAAAATTAAATGCCTTCAATGGAGAATACTTGCTGAATCAATATTTTTATTCCAAAACTAAGTTCTTCACAATAAATCTGAACTTCTTCTTTGAACTTGGGGTTTGGTTGAATTTGAGTAAATTGGAAGCAACAAAATGTAAAAGCGCCCTCATTTTTAAAATCTTTTTTTAATGCTTTTTTTCTGACTTATGATTTTCATTACAGATCGAGCATGCGATCTTAAACACATAGGAGTAATGCCAACAATTTGTTTACAAATTATAATTTTCCCCTATTAAAGCCTCATTATTTACTATCTATTGTCCACGGCGGACTGCATTTGCATATTAATGAGTCAGAAAGAAGAGGATCGAGGGTATTTGAATTCCAGTTCATCGTGATTTAGCCGTGAACCAGAATAGCCTGGTGGTTAAGTCGCTGCCCGTAAAGCAATAGATGGCAGGTTCGAATCCCACTGGTTCCAATTTTTTCTGACTTATGATTTTCATTACAGATCGAGCATGCGATCTTAAACGCATAGGAGTAATGCCGAAAATTTGTTTACAAATTATAATTTCGTCCTAGATTTAAAGCCTCTTTATTTACTACTTATAATATATGTACTGACTTGAAAACGATTCTTTTAATCACTATATTATACATGTATAAACTCCTCAAAAAAAGTTTGGAAAACTGACTTTGATCGACCATCCCTCCTCCGTTGTAGTGAATATTAATGTGTGATTGATACCAACGTAATATATATAATTTAATTCTCTTTAAAATGATACCCTACGAAGCAGGGGCTTGATTTGAATGGCTTTTCATCTCTATTGACACAGACGTAGACAAAAGAATCATATTCTTTATTGACCCTTCATGACTATTTCTGCTCGTTTTGCAGCTTTTCCATTCAGACCTCATCCAAAACTCTTGAATCCTGCTCTTTTCCTGATGGCATGATCATAACAAGCATGGTATCATTTTAAAGATAATTACATGATCTTTTGAATATCAAATATACATTGTGTAAAATTGGGAGTTGGGAGAAATTAATGGCCAAACTCAGATTTCCAAACTTTTTTTTACATCTGTAACATCTTCATTAGTTTCGCACACTTCAAACAGTGCTTAAAGGTCAAGTCCACCCCAGGAAAATTATGACTTGAATAAATAGAGAAAAATCAAACTAGCATAGTTCTGAAAATTTCATCAAAATCGGATGTAAAATAAGAAAGTTATGACATTTCAAAGTTACGCTTACTTTTCACAAAACGGTAATATGCACAACTCAGTGACATGCGAATGAGAGAGTCAATGATGTCCATCACTCACTATTTCTTTTGTTTTTTACTGTTTGAATTATACAATATTTCAATTTTCACCAGTTTGACATTAAGGACCAACTTATCTGAGCCATAAGATGTTATAACAATGGTAATACCACATGTTCAGGGAGGAGTAAATCGTAGTTTCACTTGAAAATGAGGAGAAAATTAGAATAATTCATATAATAAAATACAAAAGAAATAGTGAGTGAGTGATGTCATCAGTTCCCTCATTTGCATACCGAACAGGATGTGCATATAACTGTTTTAAAAAATTAAGCGAAACTTAAAAATGTCATAACTTTCTTATTTTACATCCGATTTTTATGAAATTTTTGGTGTTATGCTTGTTGGATTTTTCTCTTATTATTCAAATCAACTTTTTGCTGGGGTGGACTTGTCCTTTAAAACATTCCCTTTTAGGGTCAGTATACTAAAAAATTTTAGCTGGCACTTTGTGCTTGCATTATTACAAGATACATATATATTCATTTTTACAAATACATTCATATTTATGTTGCTCCTGAACAGAATACAAAATTCTACTGGGATGAAGGAATGAATTACAGCAACATGGTAATTCTTTTTACATGAATAATAGTTATCAAACTTTCTTGATAGAGAAATAGGTATCGCAAGGAAAGAACAATCGTATCAAGTTCCCGATGTAATCAAAACATTTCACACACTTAAATGCTTGTTATACTGATAGATAGACAATAAATGAACCAGTCACTAGTAAAACTAAACATCAAAAAAGTGCATTACCAGAGAGAAAGAGAGATATACATGTAGAGGGAGAGGGAGAAGGAGAGAGGGACAGAAAGACAGAGAGGAGGGGGGTAATATAGCAATACAACCAGGTATAAGTTTTAACGTAACTGGAATGGTGACAGGCTTGTGCGTTCCCCTCATGCTAAAGTTCGGATAGAAGCCCTGGCTTATCAAGCCGATTTTACGTTGGTTAGATCACTGACTTTGTCATAGACCAGTTTAGCAGCTACAGCATCCTCAATAGCCAGCCCTAGAAGATGATATGAAGGTAAACAAAATTGTTAAATCTTCTAAAAATTACTTCATTTCGTCCAGGGATATATATGAAGTTTTTTTGTCGGCGTATTTTGCTGTGCCCAAAAATAACAATAACAATAATATAATAACTACAATAATAATAATGTCATCCAAGTGCAGAGAGAAAACTCGTTAGCCCTAATTTACAAAAGCGGTATAATAGGCCAAGAGCATTAGGTTTAACATGGACATTTCTGGTAACAAGCTGATTTTTTTCAGGATAGGTCCTGGAATGTGTCCAGAATAACATACTAAAAGTCCTCATAAATCCTCCATGGGGGTTTTCCGTAATCCAAGATGGCGTCCAAAATGGCCGCCATTCACAGAAAATGGGCATAACTCACTCATTATTCACACTAGACATCAGATTTCAGTGCATATTTCATGGTTTAAAGAGGTAAAAAATTCTAGTGATATAGGTTAGAGTGAAAATAAGCAGACCAGGGTACCTAAAAATCCAAGATGGCGTCCAAAATGGCTGCCAAAGCAAGGCGAGGGGGCAAAACCATCGAAGGTGCAGATTTCAGGCATTATTGAGTGATGCCCAATAACAGATGCATGCTTTTGCAATGGTTGCTAAGTATGTGCTAAATGATACATGAAATCTACAATAGTTATCACTAAAAAATGAATCTATATTTACAAGTATAGCAAGATGATATACAGCAATCTGGCGCGTATCCATGATGTTTTTGAAGGAGGTGCTATTCATCCCAAATATTTGGCAAGCCCTCCCCATTATAACAAAAAGGTCATCACTCAAAGATTAAGGGTGTTTGGTTTCCGAAAAATGTGACAAGAAACAAAAAATAAAAGGTCATCAGTCATTTTTATGGGGTGAACCAACCTTCTGAACCCCTGGTCCCCCCCCCTCCCCGGATCCCTGCCTGGCAATCAACATATACTACCTTGATTTTTGAAGACAGTAAGATCATTTCTTTTGGCCTCTTTGGTCCCATTAACAACCTCACCTATCTCTGCAAAAACCGTCACCTTTAAGATATTTGAGAAAAAAAATAATAAAGCATTAGCAGAGAGCTTATAAAAAACATAAAATTTCAAAAGGTGTGAAAAAAGAAAGATTTCTCATCTCGTCATTTGGATCAGGGCTCCGTAGCACAAAGGTTTGCAATCAATTGCTAAATACCAATGACCAATCACGATCATCGCTGCATGTGCACTCTGTCTAAAATACCGACCGGGAACCAATCAGTGTGGTTCTTTCATAGTTGTAATTCATCGCAAACCTTTGTGTTACGGAGCCCAAATTACCACCTGACAATAATTAACCGAGAATATGTGACATGCCACCCCCAAAACCATCAATAAGTCAACCCAAATGAATATTAAGATTTTTATTGAGCTTGAAAATTCATTTCCTAAGCTTTAAAATGATATATATATGATATGTTAAATTTGACCAACAATAACCATTACATGTACCTGATTGAATGCAGAGGAAATTCAGCAAGAGTTTAAAAAATAAGGAGAAAACAAGGTTTGAAGTTTGGGGTTCACTCAAGGCGTGAGATGTGCATACTGTGTAATCTCAGTGAAACTTCCAAGCAGTCTGAAAAAATAGTGTCCAAAGAACTCTTGTATCTTTCCTTTTATTCAACTTCATGACTTCATATTTTTACAGTATGAAGAAGAATAATTGCTCTTTCAGATAAGCTATTTTTTTTGTTTTTTTGTTTTGGAGAGAACCTTACAGAGAACCGTACCTGGCGACTTATTGGTGGTTTTGTGGTTGTAGGTCACACATAGAATACACTAATATCAACACTGGACTAGTAGAGGACATAAATTTGCTGTGGTTAAATTTACACCAATACCAACACCCAACTTGAATTCATCCCTTTAACCCTCAAAAGACCAGGCTGTTTTGACGCCTACAAAGTTCCTCCAGCGCTTGGTGCACTAATAGAATTAAAGGAGAATGAAACCCTTGAAACCAGCTGAATCCATACCAAAGAGAAAAATCGAAGAAATATATTGTTGAAAGTTTGAGGAAGATTGAATGAATAATAAGAAAGTTATGAGCATTTGAATATTGAGATCACTAATGCCATGTAGATCCTCCCATTGGCAATGCGACCAAGATCTGTGATGTCACACACGTACAACTCCCTCATTACTTTAGTACTTATTTCACTTATATTCTCACTTTTAAAGAGTCTATCACAAGGTGAGGTGTTCTCTTTATGAGAGGACAAGTACAGAGGTTTCACAACATTATATCATTGATGAATCGTTTGTCATATGATTAGAATGAGCAAAAAGAGATGTTTTGGGGTATATTTTCAGTGTCCAAAAGGGGAGAGTTGTTCATCTGTGACATCATAGATCTTTGTCGCATTGCCAATGGGAGGATCTCCATAGCATTAGTGATCTCAACATTCAAATGCTCATAACTCTTCTATTGCTAGTCCTATTTTACTCAAACTTTTGTTGATCTTATTCTTTGATTTTTCTGCTTTCACAAAAGCTAACTTGCTCCAAGAGTTTCATTCTCCTTTAATGCTGCCGGGAACTCATTCACCTCACCTGGGTTGAGTGATGATGATGATCCACAGTATTAATATTGCGCCATATTTCTGTTAAAAAACATCCATAGGCGCAGGCTCATCTCAATAAGCTAATTACAGTGCAGTACAATGTGGGTGAATTTCTTGCTGAAGGAAAACACGCCTGGGATTCAAACCCACGACCCTCTGACTCAAAGACAATTTCACAACCACTAGACCAAGATGCCCTCATACTAATGATTACCTTAGAATGCAGAATATCTCCAGACTCCTTGTACGCCCCAGGTGTGTTGTCGGTGTAAACGACAGCCCTCGTCATGACCTCTGAACCCAACTCCTGGGCCCACGGTACACAGGCCCCAACACCTGAACAAATACACAGATGACGAGAAAATAATGTAATGTATTACACAAAGGCAAAAAAATGTTTTATCGGAGAATGGGTTATTGAAAGATAGGGTAGGTAGGGCGATGTTTTTTTTTTATCTGCATTACAATACCACTATTACACCCCCCCCACAAGACTCACACTCAAACAAATACATACATGTTCACTTTGATACATTAACTGGTATCATCCATACACCCCTGCCTGAGATATTCCATAAAGACTTATTATTATTATTTGTTTGACGTCACCTGTGCCTGGGAGGCGAAAAGCGAACTGAATCACTATGACCCACAGGTCTGTCCTCCCGATATAACTGATTGGGGGGAGTGCAGGTGGACCACTACACCGGGATTTCCCCCTACTCTTAAACGAATAGTGCAGTGGGTTCTTAACGTGCAAAGGTGGTGACTCTCCTCTACACGGGGCCTCCATTTAACGTCCTATCCGAGGGACGGAGCGTTTTCCATTGTAACATAGCCTGCGTCTATGAAACATGGGAGAGACGTTTACACAGAACGCACTGGCTTCAGTCATCCACCCGGTGTGGACTCGAACCCAAGATCTTTGGATCGAAGGGCTGACGCATTACCGACTGAGCCAACAACGCTCCGGTCACTACCTCTTGAGCTGTTTAACATGACTTTACATATGAAAGACCAAATTACCTATTTAAAACCAGAACTTGCTTTAAAATTCGTCACTGACAACATGGCTGAAAAATGTACATGTATATAAAACAGAAATTACAGAAAAAAAATTGGATTGCTTAATATAAAGAGAGAATGTCAAGGCACTTACAATTAATATGAGCGCCGGGTTTCAGCCAGCTAGACTCCAATACAGGAGTTTCAGAAGATGTGCATGTACAAACTACATCTGCTCCAGTCACTGCCTCTTGAGCTGTTTCACATGATTTTATATTAAACTTCTGGGCAAAAGCCTGGCACTTCTCAGAGGATCTTGTCCAAACTCGAACCTGCATCAAATAAATTCATTTCACAATATGACTAGAGGATGAGCAGTTTACAAAAGTGTATTTGAAGATGAAATAATCATGACATCTAAGGAGCGCATTAGAGGACCTTATTCAAAATTACCCTTTAACGGGTCGTGTGGTCTAGTCGTTAGAGCACTGGACTCATGATCGTAAAATTGTGAGTTTGAATCCATGCTCTGCCAATTTCCCCACTTTGATAAAAAAGACCCGAGAGTAATGTCTGCCGTCTATAAGGTGAACCACTATGTATGATAAACTTAGACGTAAAAATGTTTCCTATAAATTGGTTCAATATTCAGGCTTGGGTCTATACCACCAAAACCTTGTCCTGCCGAGTTCCTAGGGGAGCTACCATAACAGAAATTCCGAAAACAAATCCCCAAAATGAATAAACTGGGGAGATTTGGAGGCTGGAAAAGCTGCCCTCCCTCCCTCCACCAGATATCATTAATTGTCCTTTTGCATCCAGCTTTGGTATACATCTGATAAAGTATGTTTCCTACATAAATAGTATTAAATGAGATATTGCCATTAAGCTTGGCTCACACTTTATTTCGGATAAATGGTTGCCATGGAAACAGCCCATTACCCTTGACGATACATACCTCTATTGATGGATTCATATGTTTCAAGGCATGAAGGTGAGACTCCCCCTGGGCTCCGGCTCCTATGAGCGCTACAGTCTGCCAGTCATCCTTTGCGAGATACTATTAAATAGGAAACAAAAATCCAGGGTGACTCCAATAAAAGGTTATAGCAATAAAATGTGTATGTACAATTGGAGTTAATCATACATTGTAATACCAATCAGAGAATTTATCATACTTATTTATTTATTTACATTTATATGTCCATCTATCCATTTATACACCCATTGATGCATTTAATCATTTAATCAGTCATTAATTACTTCAACTGATGAGTTACATGTAATCACTTTTATTCACTTATTCATTAACATGTACCTATCTTTCAATTCAGCAATACAAAAGTTTGGTTGGTCTACCGTTAGGTCTTATCCAACCATTAGTTTGTCTTTAACTGTCAACTAATTTAATGATCTAATGCCCAATGTTTCTACTTATTGTTTACTTTGTCAACAGTATTTGGGCCATAAACAGTTCATCTAATCCTGCAGACTAGATGTGTTAGAGAAATTGGACATTAGATGAAATGGGTATGGCCAGACAAAAAGGTAAATGGACTGCCAATTGCGCGCTGATTTTGCAATTTTGCACATTCATACAATCAAATTCAACCAATGTTATAATTAGTTTTCTCCCCTATCTTCAAATTAGATAAGCTAATAAAAGGCAGTAGTTCTTGGATGACATCTATATAATAATAATAAGTATATTTGGTGCAATATGGATATCTTGAATTAAAGAAAATAAAATGAAAACAGTTGTCATTATTATCCTCCAAAAATAATTCAGCATGCAAAGAGTTAATGGTTAGTGGATGAACTGGTTGTCAACAAGCTAGGAATATGAAAAGCAGGGATGTAGACAAAGGCTGGTACCCGAGTGACGAGGCCGCTGCAGAAAACCTTCTCCAATACACTTTGTACAAGTGACTTGGGCCGTGGCCTGCCTCAACTACGGTACATCCCTGATGAAGAGAAGACAAAGCATGTGCAGACTTAGTGATGCTTTCCCAAAGTTTCTCACCTTTGTAGCTACTGCTGATGCTGCCGCTGTTCTCATTCCTGTTATGTGTTCAGCATCCATCACCTGAGGAATAGAAGTATACATTGATAGTCAAGAAGATTTTATGTAAATGAATCGAGGGCTCCCAAGTGACCGGTGCAGTTCCAGGGATCGAGGAGGGGGTTGGGGTGACGCGTCCTCCTCCTGCAGAGCTGTCCACTTGGGGGACCTTGATTCAGGTAATTGTAAGGTGGGTTCTTTTCTGGGGAGAGAGAGGGGGGGGGGTTATCCTGTCAATGTGTCCTCTTGGGACACTGTGATACAGGTTGTTGTCAGGTGGGCTCCTATCAGGGGGGGGGGGGTCGTCCTGCTAGGCTGTCTTCTTGGGGACTATGTTCAAGGTCGTTGTCAGGTAGGTACCTATCGGGGGGGGGGGACCATGATCAAGGTCGTTGTCAGGTAGGTACTTATCGCGGGGGGGGGGGTGACATCCTGTAAAGCTGTCCTCTTGGGGGACTGTGATCCAGGTCATCGTCGGGGTCTAGTTGGTGTTTCATAAAGTTTTTCGTAACTTAAGAGCGACTTTACGAACGACTGCTGATCCTTTTTGTGGTCGGTAAATGCTATATACACCAAAATGTTTATTGGCGATTGTTTAGCACAAGAAAGGTTCACCAATCCTTGAATTATGAAGGGCTTTATGAAGCACTCGCCAGGTGTGATTGTACAGTATGACTATGTGCTTTAATATGAGTGAATATAATTTTTGATGCCCTGCCTATAGACTGGAATGACTTTGGATGGAATTCGGAACACAATTGTAGATCAAATTTATAAGACATGATGAGATGATGCAAAAATTGCATATTTGGGGGAGGAAATGATATCTAAAACAAGAAGATGATTTGTCTTCATAAAATGTGACCTACTGCCCCCAAATCCAACAATAAGCTGCCAGGGAATTTTTTTCTGTAAAATATCCAAAGTAGAAATTCTGTCTCCAAATGTAACCATTGGAACATCCCCGACAGTGTTGCCTGTATTATGCAATTCAATACAGCAGTGGTGTTCAGTTTATGACATTAAAAATATTTTCTCTTTTTCTGATTACCCTTTGAATATGCAATACAATAATCTAAGGCCAGGAAGGGGACAATGCCACTCTCATTGGCCTGGGATCTTGATACTCCTATTATACAAACTTGATGTAATAACTAATAAAGATGAACAAAATTTCAGAAATAGAGAAAAGAAATCATTAATTTGATAACAAGTGGAACGCCTCTGGTAGTCTCGCCTGCATTACGCGATTCATTACAGCAGTGCAGTGTCGATTTTAAAAATGACTGTTGAATAATTATCAACAAAAAACACCACTCATATGATAATCAAAGACTATATTCATTGACCCTTAATGACCTTTGACCTTGATCATGCGACCTATATAAGTCTCATGTAAAACAATAAGTGATAAGTACTTGATTACCCCTATGCCCTTGTTTCATGAACTAGATCGATCCACAAACTTTCAAAGTTAAAATGGCAATTCAACAATTACCCCAACAGGGCTAAAACTCACTGACCTTAAGTTTAATGACCTTTGACCTTGGTCATGTGCCCTGAAACTCATGCAGGATATTCAATGATACTTGCTTACTCTTATGTCTAAGTTTCATGAACTAGATCCATAAACTTTCAAGGTTATTATAGCAATTCAACAAATAATACTCCCAACATGGCCAAAGTTTGTTGACCCTATATGACCTTTGACATGTGACCAGAAACTCTCACAGGATGTTAAGTGATACTTGTTTGCTTTTATGTCCAAGTTTCAGGAACTAGATTATGATGGCAATTCAACAAATACCTCAACATGGCCAAACTTCGTTGACCCTACATGACCTTTGACCTTGATCATTTGACCCGAAACTCAGGCAGGATGTTCAGTGATACACCATTACCCTTTCTATTAAAGTTATGATGACATTTCTAAAACTTAACCTTGGTTAAGATTTCATGTTGACGACGCCGCTGCTGTTGGAAAAGTGGCACCTAGAGTCTTGCTCTGCTATGCGGGTGAGACAATAAAACAGTAACTTCACTGACTTTAAATGATCTTTGACCTTTACGAAGAGGGTATTCACACTTACTTAATATCATTTATTTAATGACCACCTCACATGAGTTTCATTTAATTTGATTCATTAGCTTTAAAATACAAACAAAGTACATATTTCATCAGGAAATGGATATAAAATGACCTCTGCCATGAACCAATGACTTAACAGTGCATTCATGTAATTGATTTGATGATACTGGATAACTACAGATATTTTTTAATGATATTCAGTTCTGGTATAGTGCATATATCACATACAAGTTTAGGCTTCTACACGTATGCGCATCCGAAGGGAATTTGATAACAGTACCTCAGGGACTCAGTTTTAAGGGGAGTGAGAGTGATCACTCGCTACCGCTCTCCTTAATCCATCTTTGGTTGAGCGATTTATCACTCGCCTCAGCAATTGCTTAATAAGAGTCAGTCCATGATCAAATTGTTTGAGTCATCCTTGAAAACTTCATTGGCTGTCAAGGTTTTGCAAATTATAATTTTATTGTATCAAAGCAATTAAACATACTTGCAAGAATGACATTAAAAAGTTCAATGAGATAAATATTGCATAGATCAGATCTATATCTGATTGTTTGTCTCCTTTGGTTGTGGGTTGTAACTTTATAGTGTACGTTCCTCCATCCATTTTGAAATTAGACAAGAGAGCTCCCCTTGTATGTCGAAGAAGAGCTTTTTGTAGTGCTCCGCTAATGCTCCCCTTAAAAGTTTTAGGAGAGCTTTTTATTGCTCCCCTCATAATTATAAAACTGAGTCCCTGAGTACCTACAGTTGAGGCTAGATGTTTACATACACCCAAAACATCATAAAATTTACTGTATCTTATAAAATATTTGTGCTATCGTGACGAATTTGATATCAAACACAAATGAGTATGTCGTGCCCTTCATCACATTGCTTTGTCATCAGGAGCTGAAAATTTTTAGGTGTACATGTAATTTTCCCCCGAAAATCTTCATATTTTAGACAAATTAATAATAAAAACTTGATAAAATCATTTCATATTTGTGCTAGTTACTTCTCAACACAAACATTTCAGATTACACTTTTTTGTTCAGTGGTGATCATGATAGAAAATGTAATATAAATCATAGATTTGACATTTATATATTTCTATGAAATGATGTTTGAAAATATAAGAAACAATAGAATACATTTGGCACGAATATTACTTTTTTCTTCTAAGAAAATTCCACCTGAAATATGCTTTGATCCCAACAGCATCCCAATTATGTGAGAGAGCTTAACAAGCTATTTCATTTGATACCAAATTCGTCATGGTAGTATTTATATTTATGAAGATATATAGTAAATTTTACGATGTTTGGCAAGCGAACAATTTTTACTGAATTCCAAGGGTGTATGTAAGCTTTTGGCCTCAACTGTATGTTTGTCCAAGTTTACCTGAATGTAGACTTACAATTACATTAAAAAATCTTAGCCTTTGTTTATTTGAAGTTGATAAGTTTCTTGACCCTCAAATGACCTTTGACCAAGGCCTAGTGACCTGACATTACAATCATTCATATTGCTGATAATTGATTATCATTTAGGAATAGACTCTTAAACTTTTAAAATGATCTAAAACGACAAAATCAAAACCATAGTGATGTTTTTTATTTTTTAAATATCGATACGAACTTTGACCTGTCTCAACTGTTTCAAAGTACTTTGTGCGTATAATTTTCATTAATGCCCTTGATGTTGATGATGTGCATTACATGTAGGTGTATAATATATTTGTACACAAATAAACAATGATAGACGCATAGGCCTATAAATGGGTACATGCATGATTTTTTTTTAACTAGATTTTTTTTACTAAGCAGCATTAGAATAATTACACACAAATCACCTTTGAAACCATCCGAACTCACTTGGCAACTCCTCAAGCATGTGAGAACTGTTCAAAAGGACTTGTGCATATCATTCTGACTAATGCCTTTGATGACATGTATTATTTTTTTATGATATGTTTGTACACAAATAATGTCCCTTGGCTATGCCTCTGGTGTGTCAGAAAAGTTCCAAAGGTATCTTGTGCATATAATTCACTCGAAGATGTGCATATATAAACAATTATAAATGGGAACATTTTATGGATTTTTGTGCAAGAATGAAAATGCATGCAGAATTTGCAGATGAATGAGGGTAAAAAAAAATAAATCCTTTCTTACAGCTCTTGGTGTTCCTGTTGATGCCTCATTCAAAATGATCGTTCCCATGTGGGAAGATAGCTTCTTCTTGGCGGGATTGAAGGGGTAAGTAGCAACAATTTTAGTTGCTATGATGTTGTCAACAGAACTGACAACGGGCATTACAAACACATGACTGAGAGAGGAGGATATAAAACACGAGAAAGTCATTTTCCACATAATTCTCCCCAGGGTCCCGTTGTGTTGTGATTCATCCCCCGTCAACTTCAACTATATGGAAATCAATCACTGTCATCAATCAATTTACCTACAGGAAATTTTCATAATGTCCATTGCAGACGAAGAGGAAGCACTCTGAATTGTCGAGACAACAATGAGTATACATCATATCTAGAAAAGCTATTGAACAAACATAAATTTTAGATGCTGACATTGCTGGCTTTCCATAGTTGTGGTTGAACGGATCAATCGCAACTCTTTGTAAGACGGGGGCCCTGTTCTTCGTTAACATAAAAAGACCTTGATCAATATTAGCAGAGTTAATTGTAAAATCAAAGCCATTTCAAAGAGCTCTGAGAGAGAAAGAGTTCCTGCCTCGACTCTAACTGAACAATAGATTCCAGGACTTGTTTCATAAAGGACCTGCAACTGTTCTAACTTTGCCATTATGGCAATTACTATGGTAAACTTTATTATGATTGGCTGCTGAGCCCTGTTACCATGGTAGTTGCCATTATGGCAAAGTTACAACAGTTGCAAGTCCTTTATGAAACGGGCCCCCGAATTGCTGCATACAGGTTTCTTATTTCTCAAGGGGAAGGGTGGTGGTGGTATAAGTTTTATATGTGAAATAGTCATGAAAGCACGGTATGGCAACTGAGATGAATGGGGGCTAGGAGGGGAAGGGGGCATTGTGGGTAGGTACATGCATTTTCAGGTTGAAGGATCTCTTGTAAAAACTTGCCATTAGAAAAAAAAAAGGGGGGGCAAACCGGGGGTAAGGGGTGGGGCAAGGGTTCCCTGTATATAGATTTATTCTCTGTCTAATAACATTCTGATATTTGTAGTCTGTCTCTCTTTCTTTAATTACACTAGTTGGAAAGTGTATCTGAAAGAGCAAGGAAAGATTAGGCCTAAAAAAAAATGTTTGCCATAACCTAATCTACCGTGGTAAAACATGCGCTTATTTTTGCAGTCAAATTTGACCCACCCCATCCCCCCAAAATGGGCCGACCGACCCTATTTTTTTTATACACTGAATTTTCATAATTTTTGTTCCTGAAAATTGTTTATCTCTTTATATGAAAAATAGATCGAGGACCTCTTTCAACTTCAATCCTACTTCAATTTTCCTTTTTTTTTTAAATTCCAGCTGACTAATAAACCCTATGGCCCGTATTCTGAAGTCAGGTTTAACTTAGACCACGGTCTAACTCTGTGCTAAAATTATGGGAAGCCAATAGTGTCCAAATTTTTATTAAGTTGTACTTTTTTTATGTTTACTGTGCTCTTTCCTGATTCATCGATGGTGAGGACAATCATCTATTAATACTTCCTAGACAATTATGAATGATTTGAGAGCCAAATGAGATGAAATATGACATCTCTATAGTTAGTGATTTATGGAACAATTGGCTATCCATACTTAAACCACAACTTTAAACCTGAGTTTAAGTTAAACCCGACTTCAGAATGCGGGCCTATGTGTTGCTGCGTTAGGGCAAACATTTTTTTTAGGCCTCGATGGTCATGACTTACGGCGATAGGTGCTCCGGTCTGGGCAGCGAGCAAAATGATTGCTCCTGCATGGGTGGGAAGGTTATGCTCTGCGTTGCCAAGGTAACGACTGACTAATTTTGTTACAATGACACTATCAGCAGAACTGAATGCAGGCATGACAAACACAACACTATAAATGATAAAGAAAATCAAAGTACAGCATGAAGCAAAGCAAAATTAATGAGGAAATGATGTGAAAACATGCAGATGAAATAATGACCAAGAACAAAAACATACGAAGAATGTTATTAAAGCATTATCGAACATAAAATCATTGCAGTTCGAAAGTTTGAGGCTGAAAGTGCCTGGGGGGCACTTCCATTGACGAGTGGATACCATGCGCGACCATGAGGTCTCGAAAAGCACCCTAAACAAGTATTTTCCATATTCTGAAAATGCACCCCTAAACAAGTATGGGCATGTGTAACCCTACCCTTTATTGGAAACAAAACAGTACCCTTGACAAGTATTTCCTGAATTGACCTCCTAAACAAGTACAATGATATCTTAATTGTTATGTCACGGACGTGATCACGGACGTCGGCTTTACCTTTACACTTTCATTGGGTTTAGTACCACCCCACATACCTCGCTCAAATCAGACCCTAAACAAGTAGTTTTCCTAGCGAAATATATACATTTTTTTCATTATTTTAGTGTTTTTTACACCCTTATTACGTTACATACGTAACATGACCTATCTTGAAAAAGAGATTGTTTTTACATGTTTTTTTTTGGTCACGCATGGTATCCACTCGTCAATGGAAGTGGGCCCCCTGGGTGAAAGTGACAACTTTGCACAAAGATCATTTCTCTACAGTAGATGATTAATGAATAAAAATATGTGTAACTTAATTTTATCAAATATCTTCTTAAATTGTTCAATTTTGACCACAAAAGAGAGACAGATTAAGTGTGTCTTCCAAAAATTTTGCTTTTCATTCTATTTTTTCACATACATTATAATATAATGCTGATGTACTTCAAACTGTCTCCTTTTTAACATAAATAAAAAACAATTGGGGAAAAAACAAAATTATTAAATTCAAAGAAAATAGTCTTCAACTATGCTGAATAAAATGAAGAACAACTGGCCTCAAATGACAATGAGTGAAAATATGAAATGATAAAAAAAATGAATTTCAAAAATCTTTTACCAACAATATTCTTGGAGCTTCGAAATGATTAAAATGATTAAAATGTTTCTTTCATAAGTGGAACAATTTACCTACAGACATCAGAAATGCATCAACTTTAAATAACTTAAGACAAAACTTTAAAAGAAAAAACTTACGTCTGGTCACTAAATTTTGTGATTTGCTTTATATATTTAGTTATGGGATGATTGGTTTGACGATTTATTTTCTGTTTCAAATGACATACTAGTATTTTATATAAAGTTGCCCTGCCCCCCCCCCCCCATTTTCCCCCCTTGTTTTGTATTGTACTCTGTTTAGATAAGTTTCTTTCTTTTACTATGTATATTTATTGTTTATGTCACAGTGCACTCATCACAAGCTGTGCTTTCTGAGTTGCTACCTCCATTGTTTTGGTCAAGTTCATAAAATGTATTGATGCTTTAATCGTTGGAAATAAATGTACTTCATTCATCTTTAAGCTAGAATGAGTGAAGATTTTCACAAATATTAAATAAATGAATTAAAGGGGAATCCAACCGTCATGAATTCTTGTAAAATGAAAATCAGGAGAATCTGAGAAGCACATAAAGTGTGTAATGATTGAATCATAATTTTTCTTAATGACACGTGACAGAAGTGAGCTACAAATGTCATATTTTGATTGTTGCTCCAAAAATGAACGTGTTAAGGGGAAAAACCACAAATCAAAACTCATACCAATCATCCCAGTCACCAAAGTGCCAATTTGAAATTAACAGTCCAACAGCTATCTCATTTTTTTGAACGGCCATAAATTTCTAACTCCCAGGACCAATTTCATAAAGACTATTAAACAGTTATGGAAACTTTGCCATTATGGTAATTACCATAGAAAACCTTGATTGCGATTGGCTGCAGAGCCCTGTTACCAGGGTAGTTGCCAATAATGGTAAAGTTACCGTAGTTGTAAGTCCTTATAATGAAATAGGCCCCTGGTCCAAATTTCTGTAAAATTCTAAGCATTCTGGTTTTCTGATTGTTCTCGTTTCAGTCACACAAATCATTTTCTACCCAGGTTGTAATAATAATAATAATATCTAGGTATATTTACCCAGGGAAGCCACTTCAGTTCTGAAAACTGTTCTCCCAGCGGCCCCTGCTATTATTATTACCCCAGCTTTAGCTGGGCTGCCCAGGCGCTCAAGCATTTTCAGGAATTTCTTCCTACCGGGTACCCAATCACCTCACCTGGGTTGAGTGCAGCACAATGTGGATAAATTTCTTGCTGAGGGAAATTACGCCATGGCTGGGATTCGAACCTACTACCCTCTGTTTCAAAGTCAGAAGACTAATCCACTGGGCCACAACGCTTCACACTGTTGCACTGTCCTACGATCAATTTTCTCCGCAATGTAGATTTCTCCTGAACACGTTTATCCTCAGAGCAATTTCTATGAAATAGGCCTACGGTGGGGCTCAAAAGTTTAGGGAACCCCCAAAAATGAGCATATTTATTAGTGTTCAAGTTCTGCCATGTTTTAGATATTTAATTGTAAAGTCAGGCGATGAAATATTACATACTTATCAAAGTTTGTTTCTCTGTGCTTGCCAAACATTGTAGTGTTGTTGTCTTCATTCAACACTCAGCATGAAGGTGTGCATTTGTTAATGGGGTTCACTAACTTTTGAACACAAGTGAAGATGATAAAGTTTGCATGCATGTAAAAATGTGTGGATGAAGCACTGGCAATGAAGGTGGGTATTCTTATTATTTTATTCATGACTACAGCTTCAGAGCTGCACACATCTGGGTCCCGTCTTACAAAGAGTTGCGATTGATCCAATCAATCGCAACTATGGAAAGCCAGCAACGTCAACATATAACATGCATGATTGTTTAACAAAAAATTTATAGATATTGATGTATATCCATAAATTCATTGATTTCTTGACAATTGATTTGTTCTCCTTCGTTTACAAAGGACATTTTGCAAATTTCCTGTAGAAAAAAATATGACACTGTTGGATTTCCATAGAGGTACGATTGCTTGGATCAATCGTAACTCTTTGTAAGACGGGGCCCAATCTAAGACAAAGAAAATGATTATGGAGCATGTACATGTACAATGTAGCCTTTTACTTTGACAATAAAAGTGCTTTAAAAGCAAAAAAAAAAAAAGAAGCATAGGTATTTTTTTCTCTTGATGAAAAAGATTTTTTTTGGTGGGGGGTGCATAGATTTTAAATGGCATTCAATTTAAAGGGGAAACTCATATGAACCATCAGTAAAATTTTTGAAACGGCAAAATTAATGAGTATCTAAATTAGATACTTGATGCGGTTCCACATACATCTCCCAAATGAATCATCGCAACAATTAAAAAAAAAACAGGGTCCTGTTTCATAAAACTTGCCATTAGCAGTTTAAAGCTACTGAAATCATTCAATTCGATTGACTGACAGAAAACCTGTATTGTGCAATTGTTATTAAGAAATAAGACCCTGGAATATATGAAGGTAAGGATTGCTTCCTTTGATAATCATAATTATAAGTTGCATGTATTAATTATCACTATTTCAGTTACTTGCAATTCAGTAGTAATTACCATCATGATGCTGAAAACAATCAAGCAAATGAAAGTAACTACTAGTATTAGCTGGTCAATTACTTTTATGCATGAAATTGTTTGATTGATTGACTTCATATAAACATAATGTGTCTGTAACATTACGTCTCTACTCTCTGTGTAAAAAATAAGTGACAATCGGTATTAAGCATACCTCTTTGTGATACACCCCACCACAGATAAATTGCCAATTCGTCTACTGCCAACTCATCCACTCACCAATTGGTCTACTTTCATTTACTCTAATGCCATTCCATCCATCAACATTTTGTCTTTAACAACCATTTGGTCCAATCATCGATCACTTCGTCTAATCACCATTTCGTCTCATAACCAGGTGGTCTAATATCTCATTTCATTTTTATTTCATTTTTCCCAATTAACACTTAGTCTAATTAGACCAAATGGTATATGGACTTAACGGCTATTGGATCAACTGGTTATTAGACGAAATAGTGAGTGGACTAAATGGCAGTTAGACCATGCAGATAGTGGACGAACTGATGGTGGACCAAATGAATAGTACACGAGTTGGCAATTGGATGAATTGGCATTAGACGAATTGGAAATAACCCCCCCTCACACACACAGTGCATAATTTAATTGTATACAACTTGCCCATTGTGCTCTTCAATATTCATCATGGTTCTCTGTGGATATACTCCTCCTCCGCCTCCTTCTTCATTCCGTTTGGAAAAGTTCCCGAGACCTTGTTCCACTGCTGGTATGAGCTCCTCATAATTCAGACTTTCAACGATCTGAGCGGGGGTTATCAAGCGTGGTTGAGGCGATGCATGGGCCATCTTGGCATTCAGAACACTTCTGGGAAGAAAAACCAATAATAAGTTCAGTGATCAGACAATATACAAATGCCTAAACTTCTAAAGCATGATAGAGTCAGGGGCGGATCTACCTTTTTTTTTCCAAGAAATTTGGCAAGCCCCCCCCCCCCAAAAAAAAAGGGTATCACTACCAAATGAAGGTCATTTTGGTAGCAAGAATTTTTTTACAAGCAAGAGAGAAAAAAAAGGTTCACTATAATCACTATAAAATGTAATTTTGCGTATGTTCCAATGCTTTTCTTACTAAACCATTGGAGAATGGATAATTTTTCAACAGATCTACATGTAACACATGTTTTCCATAGTCATAGACTCCAGACCGCATGTATGCGAGCTTAGTCTCCAACGGGATAAGCAGCCCAAGGGGTTAGGGGGTCAAACCCCCTAACCCCCCTACCCCGTAGCCTAGCACCAAGAGTGGGGATTCCATATTTTATTGTAATATTCATACAACTATCAAAAAGCATTGTGGAATTTAGACAGCTGGCAGCTGTCTGTTTCGAGGAGTTTTTTAACATTTTTAAGTTTTTTTAATTTCTCCTCGTACACAGACGGCTTGCTACAGTGCAGCCACCATTAGGGGGTTAACAATGCAAAATCCCCCCGACGGGGCTCATCGATTTTTGTCTTTATTCAGGCCTCTACAAAAAAAAAATCATCACTTGCCCGAAAAAAATTTGCTTGCCCGATAGAAAAAACTGCTTGCCTGATTTTTTTTCAAAAATTATTTTGCTCTTAATTATTCTTTTCTGTCCTGGCTGAACTTGATTTACTGGCGCTGCCCTTGGCATTTCTTTTTCTTGACTCTTGTTCAAGTTGTTCTGGTCGACGATCACGACGACAAAAGTCGCTTATTTTAGTCTGACGACTCATTGTTTATTTGGTTTGCAGTTGAAGCCGAGTCCTGGCCAGGGTGACAAGATTTCACAAAATGAAGTACAGGACAATCGACAAAAAAAAAGATCAAGAAAGAAGGCTACACAGTGTTAGACTTGTGAAAAAAATATACAGAATTGGAAGGGAGGGTGAACGAAAGAATGAAGGAGAGAAAGAAAAGACATGAATTGAGAAGAAAGAAAGAAAAAATGAAGGGGAAAATGAAGGAAATAATAAACAATATAAGAAAGTTCTAATAAAAGAAGGATGAGAGAGAGAATAAAAATAGATAAAAAGGTTTCCGTCATTCTTTGAATTGAATATAGAAAGAAAAAAGAAAAGAAAAGAAGGGAAGATGAATAAATGTGTGAAAGTCAAAATAAAGAAGAGAAAGACAAAAAGAAAGTAAGAAAAAAGGAGGAAAGAAAGAAAGAATGAAGGAAAGACAATGTTTCCTTCATTCTTGGAAAGAAAGAAACAAAGAAAGAAGAAAACAGGAAGGAAGGAAGGAAGGAAGGAGAGAAGGAATGAAGGAAGAAAGGGAAAGAAAGTATAAGGGAAAAGAATAAGGACAAAATGAAATAAATAATGAAAGAAAGAAAGGAGGATAGAGAGGGAGGAAAGAATGGAAGGGAGGCCAGAATGAAAAAAAAGAAGAAAATAATGGAAGGAGAGAAAGAACGAAAATAAAAACGAGTGGAAGGGAGAAGGAATGAAGGAAATAAAAAAAGGAAATGTAATAAAGAAGGCAAGTAAGAGAAAGAAGGAAAGAAAGAAAATGAACAGAGAGAGAAAGGATCAGGAAATAAAAATAGATATGTCACAAAAAAGGGCAAGAAGGAAGGATAGAAGGATAGAAAAGAAAGAGGAAAAAGTTCAAACTTCAAGCAAATAAAAACAATCCAATCATATAACAAAAATCCTAATGATATTTGGTGTTTTTTTTATATATTAAAAAAAAAAAAAAAACTAAAATGTTTTAGAAATGAATAAAATACGGGACGTCTGGTCACCCTGGTCCTGGCCGAGTCAGTCCGAAGCTTGCATGCATTCAGCGCGATCTAGCTTGAGAGTTGACTGGCCCGCGATTGCTCGTGTACGTCCGTACATGTACTGTAGCGCCGATGTATTAGAGCATGCGCTCAGAGGGTGAGAGAGGGGTTTCCCCAGCTAGCTCCTTTGTCGATTAGTAGCGCATGCGCACAGTGTAGTTTAGAAAGTAAGATGGGAGCCCCCATCGAACGGGACCACTGGCGATAAAATGTCGGTAAATTGGCGCTGATTTGACATGTTTCCACTGTTTTTTTACTGGTATGACACTGTATGAGAGATAATTGGCCGATAATTGCAATTTATCAAAAAATTATTAAACTTTACTGTCAATTTATCTTTTTCATTTTCAAAACAAGCACTTGCCCGACCGGGCAATTGACTTTGAAAATTGCTTGCCCGCACGTCAATTTCACTTGCCCCGGGCAAGCGGGTTTGTCGCGCCCTGCTTTATTTTTTAAAAAATATATAAAAAGAACTGTACCAAAATAAAGATTATTATTCCGTTTTGGCCTGAAATGCACCAAAACGGGGAAAATAAACTTAAAAGGGGAAAAAACAGTGACTTACTTCACGGCAGTCACGCAACTTCACTTCCCTGTTTTATCTGAACTTAATACATAAACATATGGCTATTGAGTCCCCTGTACAGATCGAGCTAGAACTTCGGTCTCTGAGTCTCTGAGTGGAGCCAACGGAGTTCAGCGGAACAACCAACATAACAAATTAACAGAAACCGAAGCTTTTGGTCTATGTGGAATTGTGTCTCTCATCCCCATGCGTGTTCTTTCAAAACATTAACAATCTTGCCATTAAATTTTTTCTTGAAAAAAAACTTGGACATCTAGGCTATTGCTATCAGGCAGGATCTAGTGGATGCAACTTTAATGGATGTCCATTTTTTATATTTTCTTTTCATGGAAAAATGATGGGACCTTTTATATATAACTGACATAAGTTGAAAGTTTCTTTTCTTTGTGCTTTTTTAATTCCAACTCAGCGCTAATGCAGTTTCATACCAACTGACTTCGAGCAAATTTTCCTTACATTCCATAGCCAGTTTTCAAGGTCGATATGCCCATGCAATTCATGATCGGGACGTGAACGGCTGTATTTCGGCTTTGATCTCAACGTCTACATACTAGTTCAAATTAGACATTGTGCCTGGCAATAGTAGTATACTAATACTAATCTCGCACGTTGTTGTTGCGTTAACCTCGCACAAGTGTGAGTGCGCTTCGCAATTATTTTGATATGGACTGAGTTAGCGACCGAAAGATTTGCCTGCGGCAGCTCACCTGTTTTGGGTTTACATGATTTTTGTCGCTAACTTTGGTCCATATCGAAATTCCAGCGCAGCCAAGACAGGGAAGCGGGAAGATGTCTGACTGAGAATTCAACACTTAACTTCAACTTTAAGATCGGAGTAAAAAAACAGCCGTTCCCGATATTTTGGAGAGCGGTGGGACGTGGCACTCATTCAATGAACAAGGTTATAATATAACCTTGTTCTCTGTTGTATCTCCATGTGTGGCAAAATAAGGGTGGCAGTGTTTGGCTTATTTTCTCTTTTTCTTTGGGACAAATGCTTGATTTTTTTACACTGACAAGTTTCCATTACACCTATTCATCATACAACTTGGCTCTTCAATAAATTTGGTTTTTAATTATTTTTTTCTTAATTTAAAATAGAGATTGAAAAATGAAAATTTTCTTGCCATACATACTTTCCACCAATAGAGGGTGTACACAAAACACGTATTATTCACGGCCGATTTCAAAACATTGCATGCGATCGGTCGCAGGTCAAACCGATCGCGATCGCATGCGGTTTTGAAATCGGCCGTGAATAATACGTGTGAGGAAAAAGATACTGGCCCAAAATCACCAATTTTGAGGATAATCGGAGGATGGACACGGACTGAAATACGGGTGTAGAGTAAGATATTAAGTTATTCATCTTTCTTGTTATATTTTTTTTCTTTAATTTTTACGATAAACATGATTTCCATCCCACCTTTGTGACTCGGTATATCCGAAATGGTTCACCGTCTCGATGTGTGAGTGGGGTAGGTGGAGCGTAGCGTAGGCCGTAGTAGTGAAGTGGAGCCTGCACCACTCACACGTATTGCTAACCCAGAGAGCTCCCGCCCGCACAGCGGGCGGGAGCCCAGAAGCTTACCGTGTATTTGACCATTGTCACCGCACAAGGGTGATTTATGGTCTAAATATTTCTCCAAATGAATTTTGAAAACAGAAAGTATACAATTACCACGATTAAATGGATGAAGGTCTAACGAGTGGCAGTTTCCTGACATCTGGGCACAGACTGGAACCTCAAAAAAATGAAAAGTTCTCTCCTTCTACCCCCGTTTCGATCGGCCATTTTTGTTAAAAATCGTAACAAAATGGCCGATCGAGACTGGGGTAGAGGAGAGAACTTTTCGTTTTTTTGAGGTTCCAGTCTGTGCCCAGATGTCAGGAAACTGCCACTCGTTAGACCTTCATCCATATAATCGTGGTAATTGTATACTTTCTGTTTTCACAATTCATTTGGAGAAATATTTAGACCATAAATCACCCTAGTCCGGTGACAACGGTCAAATACACGGTAAGCTTCTGGGCTCCCGCCCGCACAGCGGGCGGGAGCTCTCTGGGTTAACGTATTGCGAGGTTAGTATTAGTATACTAACCTCGCACCACGAACCGCGTTTGGCAGTGGATTTCTAACTAGTGGGTCGCGCGTGCTGGGATCTCACTTCTTGGGTCCACAACACACGACTTCTATGGCTTGAATTTTCTGTGCGCGGCGGCATGTAATGAGCCCTTGGGTGAGCCTGCACGAACATCGCTCGAGGTACATAACCATAGCCTTTTTTTTTTTTTAGAGCGGTGCTTATGCCTATGGGAGTATGGCATAGGCCACTCATGGGATCAATGCATCTCGCGTGCGAAGGATTCATATGCACATGGTGCACGCGAATTTTTCACACCCTTTTTACTAAAATAACTATGCCATTCCTTTTAAAATAATGTTTCTAATTGTGCTATGACACTTACCGAACCATATGGATCGTTTCTTGTCTTCTCTTTGGTGTGTTTTTAAGAAAAAAAAAGCATTTTCTCGTGATCTTCACGTAGATACCGCAGGGTCATTGTGGTTGTAAACTTTTGCTTAAAGAGGGCGCGCGATATTATTCACAAGATGTTTGTTTACGGTTCTGCAGCTTGTAATGCTAGCTGCATTTTAGACGCTCAGCATTATTTTCCTCTTTCTTTTTTTTTTTTTGCTGTCAAGCGGTATTTTCTATTGTAGCGCCATCAGCGATGATGAAATGTAAAGAGTCGCCTTGAAATGAAGAAAAATTATGTCACAGTAATTCGTAAGTTTGTTTCCTATTTTTTTGCACTTTATTCTTCTTCTTCATCTATGATCAAAGGTGAATACCTTTTTTTGATATCTGTTCTAAAAGCTGGACATTTTAAATATTTTGTTCAAGTAAATAAATCAACAGGATAGTAATCAAAATGCGATAGAGCTGCCCGAGCTGAAAATTCTGATACAAGGACTTGAAAATAAAACATTCTGAGCACTTTTTATAACCATGATGAGGAGACCTATATATGTATATATATATATATATATATATATATATATATATATGTATATGAAATAAGCTAACACGAAAAAAAGACGTTTTGGGGACTGTTAAATAAGAATTCATGAGTGGGATAGGTAACTATCTATTCTATTCTTTTTCGTTTTCTATTATTATTTGTGTGTTGTGTTTATTTTTCTTGAAGCACCAAAAGGTGGACATGTCCGCTAAGATATATTAACGAAGTCACCATTATTATCACAAGCTAACGGATCAAAATGCGAGCGTGAAACGTGAGCTTCTTTTTTTCTTAATTCAGTCTTAACGATACTTTTTCATCATATTTTAAAGGTGAATCTCATGATTCAAAATGATAAATGCTTGTCGCACGGGCAGAAATAGCGGGACCAATAGTTATTTTCAATATTCCGAACTGCATTCTGGACGTTGTATAAGCGCCTTTGTATAACAATTAAAAGGGTAGGCCTAAACTTTACAAATTATGCGAGCGCTGAACTTTTGGACATTTAAACCTCAACAAATGGACATTTTTAAAATATGAACAACATCATAAATGTCACTTACAAAAATGATGCCAGCGCGAAGCTCGCGCTTAGAGTTTTTGATATTGATGACAGGACTGTATCTAAATGAAAAATAATGCGAGGGCTTTTGCGCTTAAGATTTAAATTTGGGATTTGAAAAGTCCGACAGATTACCTATACTTTTAAAAGAGGAATGACCTCCAGAATTCAAGCGCGAAGCGCCAGTAGATTTATGTTGAAGTTTAGACCTAGAACAGGGACGTTGAACCTTTATAATCATGAAAAAGATGGTATTTTTATAAATAAAACATGGAAGTCTAATTTTGTTTTAGTGTTAATATTCAGATCTTCAAACTTGACATTTTCCTATCCCCTTCATCATCCCCTCTCCTTCTCCCTTTCCCCATTTTCGTTCTCCCTTCTTTTCTTCTCTCCCTTTCCCTTCCCTTTTTCGCTTTTCCTTTCCCTTCTTTTATTTCCTTTCTCCCTCCCCTACTCTTTTCTCGCTCTTTCCATTTTTCTTTCCCTCTCCCTTCCCCTCTTCCTTTCTTGTTTTCTTTCTATTTTATGGTCTCCTTTTCCCTCTCTCTCAATTACCTTTCCCCCTCCCCTGATCTGTCTTTCATTGTCTCTCCTTTCCTTTCCCGCCCCCTCCATTCCCTTTCTCGCTTTTTCCTTTCCCTTCTTTTCTTTCCTTTCTCCCTCCCCTACGACTTGAATCGAGAATGTTCGATAGGAAAATTTCGCATTTCGATTGTTGTTTGCGTAATTTCCACCGCAGTACAAAGGATGACTAAGGACGGACCGAGCGAAGTATCCTGGTTGAGATTTGGAGGTAAGCGATAAAAACACTTTAATAAATAATTTATAATTTCTTTTTCAAATAAACTTAAACCATACGATCAAGATTAACATAGTGGACAAATATTGAAAGGTTTGGCGTAGTTTAGTCCCTCACATTCGTGTGATGAATGAAAACGTCAAAATGCACTATGAAATCACATGTGTTGTGCGAGGTTAGTATACTAACCTCGCATGTTGTGTGAGTGATGGCTATGGAGTTACCATATCCCATAAACAGAAACATAAACTAAATATGAGCACCACTCTGACTCTATTATAAACTAAAAAAATTGACCTCGAAATATGACAGAGACTCGCCATTTGAAAACAATTTTCTGGTGGGGCATATACTCGAAATCGGCCGGTGCGAAACTGCATTAGCGCCGCGAATTCCACCTATTTGTTAAACATGAGAGAAGCGGAAAATATCTCAATATTACGAACTGTGCCTCATCATTCCATTAATCATTTCTCATAATCTCTCAGTGACATACATACCCGATAGGCTCTAAAAACCAGTTGATTTATTTCTCGTTTTCGATGTAGTCTGCTTCCGAATTCAGCTTCCTCAGATAAGAAAAATATCATGGTATCGCCGTGAAGGCAAACAGAACTAGAAATTTGGACTGAAGCTTCGGTGATGTTCATTTTTTCACACACACGTACCACTTTAGCGTGCGATTGACATTGCAGAGGGCGACCTGCAGGGCCCGCGGAAGCGAGGGGGGGGGGGGGGGGGGCTGGGCTTCAGCCTCCCCCCTCCCACTTTTTTTCAAAACCGTAAAAATGACCATATGATTGTGATTTTTTGCATGGTCATGCAGCCCCCCCCCCCCACTTTGAAATCCGTTCCGCGGCCCCTGACCTGTGTTATTATCCAAGGGGCAATGCGGGGGGGGGGGGGTAGCCTATAGCTACATAGGAGGAGGCTGCACTGGATTGTCTTTGTTGTTATGCTGAACGCAAGCGATACGTCTGTAGCAAAAACTTGGAATTTATGGCTGCTCCGCCTAGATTATATGCTGGGGGGAATTCATTTCCCACTAACTACCAAAATGTTATAAAATCATGAAGAAAATGCGTAGGACCTATATGCCACTTAAAAGACGAGTCCACCCCAACAAAAAGTTGATTTGAATAAAAAGAGAAAAATCCAACAAGCATAACACTGAAAAATCTCATCAAAATCGGATGGATGGTAAAAATTAAGGTTATACCTCCTAAAGCAGGGGTTCTCAAACTTTTTCTTTGAAGGGCCAGATGAGACTCGAAATAAACCTGAAAGGGCCAGGGTGAAGTGGATACTTAGACCAAAAAATTGTGCGCGAAGCGCGAAGACCCTTGTGCCCGGGTTCTAGATGCTCTCTGGTGCAATCTGGTCCTTACTTTGGGAGAATTTAATCAGACTAATTTTTAAAAGATTTCAAAATACAGCGAGAGCATAGTAATGAAAACAAAATTGCAGTACTTTGTTAAAACGAATGTATATTTTACCTGTCAATCTTAACACATACTTGGAATTGAAGCGACAGATAATGTTTTGTAGTAGGCCTATCAATATTTTTTGTAGTCAAAGTAGACTGGCCAAAACATTGGCCTTGTGCTCGATTGCGGCAAAATGAATGCATGTTTGTCTGTCCATTCTTCATGGAAAACACGATTTCCAGCATCAACCTTTCTTTTCTTTGCAGAATTTGATGCCATCATTACCTGGCTAACAATTAGTGATGACTAATGTACCCCTGCGAAGATCCGCAAAACTGAACCGGCAATAAGTTAATGTTTTAATGCAACGTGTTATCAACGTTTGACGTGAAACTACTTTTTTTTTTCAATGTAGCGCCGCGCTTGTCATCAAATATGAAAGTAGAACAGACAGAAAAGACTCCACTAAACTTTGTTTACAGTCAAATTAATTTGACTGCCATTACTTTTATTACCGTTTCATGGATATACAATGTAATCATGCATATTGAGCTATGTTTCATATTGTGACTTAAAAGTGATAAAAAAACAGCAGAGTCTCGCGGGCCGGATAGAGAAGCTCCGCGGGCCGGATCGACCCGCGGGCCGTAGTTTGAGAACCCCCTGTCCTAAATGATTCACCATCGTTCAGGTAGTGAAAGGAGAAGACGACCGGATTTAAATCCTGGTTGGTATGCAAATGACGAGACTGCATGGTGACGTCATCCACTCATTATTTCTTTTGCATTTTATTATATGAAATATTCTAATTTTTTCCTTATTGTTAAGTGAAATCGAGTTTTATTCCTCCCTGAACATTAAAAATTAATATTGTTAAACATTATGTGGTTCATTATGAACCACATAATGGTTCATAATGAACCATTATGAACCATAATGATGTGATTCATCATTATGATGTGGTTATTGATGTGGTTCATCATAACATTATGTGGTTCATTATGTTATTATTAGTTAACGCTAATATTAATGCAGTATTAAACTGCGGATCTCCGATACAGCGGAGGAAGGATACAGAAGAAGGTTCAGTCAATTTACAGAATTATTGTCAATTCTGAAAAAATGAAATATTGTATCATTAAAACAATAAAAAATATTTGGCGCACCCGAGTTCAATATTAACTTGATGCCAACCTCATTTAAGGTCAATTTTTTCGCCCCCTTATTTTTAATTTAAAACCAATTTGGCGTCCCTTAATCACAATCAATTCTATTTGGCACCTCCTCATAACCAATACGGCACCCCCAAAGTTTAAGATGAATATTGTACCCCTTAACTCAAGGTCAATTTGGCATCCCTCAATTTCAAGATCGCTATAGCGCCCTGAAGTTTAAGGACGTTACCAACGAACGTAGAGGGCAGCAACACACAAGCGTGTTGCTATAAGGAAGGTCAACTCGATACGCGCATGCAGCTGAGCTGCGCGCGTATTTTATTGTTCATGCCAACGAAATCAAATGCCGATCCAATACAACAACAAATTAGTATAGCGATCAAAAAACGAATATGAAAGAATATGACTACAACAATATCAAAGATAACTTTAAAAATATGTTGAGGAATATACATACATATAAAAACATATACTTTGATATTTAAAACTTTACAAATATAAGTTTCAGGAAACTAAAATCATTACCAAATCGGTGATTGTTGTTATCAGCGATTTCACCAGACGGCTGTATTAGGTGATTTGCGTCGAGACGATTTTGTGACCACTCGCAAAGCATTTCGGGATTGAATATAACCACCTTATTTTCTCTGAGCTCTTCGCTGAACCCATCATCACAGTGCAGCTGCAGCGCAGCGCGCAGCCAATGCAATGCATCCGATGCATGGGTTGTTTTTTCGCCGTCCATGCCATGGTCTCGGACTCAGAGTTGAAATTTAGACCCGGATTTCGGGGATACAGCGCCTTTATTTCAGATTTATAGACTTAAAAGTCAAATGACATTTAAAATTTGAAATCTAACCTTGAACAATCACCGTTGATAAACATCAGCCCTGAAGCCATTACACTTCAAATCAGGCCAGGCAAATTAGACGTCATTGTCTAAGTTGCTAGATCTATGACGAGTCGCCTGAAGCCCCAGCGCATCATCAACGTCACTAGCTAGCTAGCTGCGCGACCGGCCCAGACTCGGCGCACCCAGGCCAGAAAAATGACCTCGATTATTACGGTGGTTGTCTATGCATTTATTAGTGGTGCAGCGAAATTCAGCAGAAGAAAATAAGAGATATGAGGTATCCTCGTCATAGACTTAATATTCCAAAATGAGGAAAAATGTCAAAATCATGATTATTTAAGCTAAATATTTTCTTTAAAAATAAAAGTAATATTTTTAATATTTATACCCAGAATAACCGATCTAATAATTGTTCATTAAAAATATTTGAAATTAACAAATGAAAAAAAATCAACTCGACAAATTTCCCAAATCCCCACCTTATTTTTTAAATGGTCACAAAATTCGAGCGGAGTTGACCTTCCTTAGAGCAACACGCTTGTGTGTTGCTGCCCTCTACGTTCGTTGGACGTTACGTTCCACAGTTATGTTTGTGCGCATTATGATCTGCGTATATTTAACACTCCGCGCGCTGACGTCACAATGGAAGAACAGGTGATTAATTAGCTGTGGGTATGAGCTGATTTTTCTCATCATCTGCATCCTAACTGCATATCCGATGCGTTATTTTATGAAGCTAAAAAATTGAATTATTCCATGGACCATTTAAAAAAATATCTCTACAATTTAAAAATACTTTACTCTGCCGTACTGCCAAGAATCACGAATATGACCCCGAGTTTGAATAAATGGTAAAGTGGTTTTGATTTTTCTTCACATAGATACAAAGCATTTGGCGCATTTTGGTGTTTTAAAAAGCACGTTTGCTCTAATAAAAATGCTGATAGTTTGAAAACAAGCACATGAACCCCTATTTTTTAATGTTTGTACCTCTTAAGTATAGCTTCCTCTACAACTTTGCAAATTTTGGTGAAAATGACATGGATTTTGAATAAAGTGCAGCATTTATTGTACTTTTGTAGTCTGTTATTGAAATTTCACATTTTTTAGATTGGGTTTTTGTTATCTTTTACGCCATTTTTAAGAACTGACTGTGTTGTTAGACTTAAAGTTGCAAACAAATAGCACAATAATTAGATTCTCTATTCTAATGATACAATTATTAACTCTCTTGCGAAATTTGAAGACTTTTTCATGTATTTTGACTGAGTAATAGAGGTTTAAACTCATTGTAGTATTCTTGCGAGGTCTAAAAATGCCAAATTCTTTTGAATGCGCAATTCTTAAGAACATCAATTTGGGTGAACTTTGAAGCTCTATAGCAAAAAATCAAGCACATGGACCTATGTTAATTTTTGCATATTTCGAATATTAAGGTTCTTAAGTATCTATGTGCAAAGTTTGGTGAAAATGACATGGATTTCACTTTAACTGTGGAACGTCCTTAAAAAAGTTTTGACGCCCCCATGTTGGAAATCATGAGCTATTTTTCTCCCATTTCCTCCTTTTCTGCTCATTCCTCCCTCTCTGTTAATTTCTTGTCTGCCCCCTTTTTTCCTCTCGACCTTTTGCCTTTTTATCTTTATTTTTCAATTTTCTCATTAATTTTTTTCTTCGTTTCTTTCCCTTATACTACCAATTTCCTTCACCTCGTCTTTTCAACTTTTATGTCCCCAGACGTTCTCTTCTCCTCTTTTCTAACCCCCCTCTCATTTATATTTCCCTTCCTCTTCGCTTACAAGGGGGGGGGGCTTTGATTGCCCCCCTTCAGGGAACTCGTAAGATAACCAGGTATATTTGGATAAACAGAAACCGAGTCAATAATATATTTTTTAATGAAATAAGGAATATTTCATAAAGTTATGCTATTTCTGTGAGGAATTTTTGATGAATTCTTGAAGAATTCTTAAACACAGTCGTGCTGTGGATCTCTGAAACAACGGAGGAAGGATACACAAGAAGATGCACTCTGGTATAGGAGCTTCAACTAGGTCACGTTTCATAAAGAGCCGTTATGATAACAAATTAACAATTTCTATATAACGAGTTTACTATCAGCCAATCAATTTGAATGATTTCAAAAGCTTTGAACTATTATTTGCAAATTTGTTTTAATATCAAGTTTTATGAAACGAACCCCTGATTATCTGGTGGGAAAGGATGGGAAGATTTTGGGGGAGATTGTGAGATCCCATAAGATGATATGCAGATTCTGATTGTGCTCATGGATATAATTATGAAGAACATTGATTGCAATGGACAATGGCTAATTAAATAACATTTCATGAATAAAATTAACACGTTTCATGGGGGCAATTAAAAAATAATTGTGAATAGTATGGCGCTATGGAGAAATATTTTTTAACAGTCCAGGGGCCTGTTGCAGAAAGAGTTGCAATCAAAAGCAACTCCAAAAATTACGCGTAACTTGATTTTCAACCAATCAACAGCGCACATTTTGGACTAGCGATTGATTTTTTGACTTGCGTTTAAACGCAACTCTTTCTGCAACGGACCCCAGAAGAATAAGAGAGAGAGAGAGAGAAAGAGTGAGAGAGAGAGGGAGAGAGAGAGAGATGGGCGAGATAAACATAACGAAAGAAAGTGAAGCACAATTATAATTATATAACGTCCACGACGCTGTTGATCAAAATTGTGACATAACAATTATGATGTCAGTATTGATAAATGGACTGATTCAGTGATTAGTTGTGCGGAAAAACAAGAAATAATTCACGCTTGAAGATTTTTTTTTTCCGGGGGGGGGGGGGCTCCTTAACGCTTACATTGTATCAGATTGGAGTGGGTTTAATTTTCTTTTTTGCGTTGTGTGTGTTTGTAATAACCTTTCTTCTGGGGATATTTTCCTACATCCGTACCACAGATTCCCATCTGCAAACCACTGGCGTAGAGATGGGGGGGGGGGGGGGGGGCTAGGGGTACAATGGACATGATGGACCCCTAAATTATTCACTACCAAGAAAATAAAGGGAAAGGGTACGAAAATGAAAGACAGAAGGGTGACATGATTATCATTTAATGAATATTATGTCAAAATATTATTTTGTATTATGAAAACAATTGGATTTTTGTAATAGAAAATTCCGAAATTTTTGCTTGCTCACTTCACTCGCTCGCAACTTTGGATAAATTTTGCCCGAAACACCATCTCTGGCCCCATCAAAATTTTCGGGTCATTACTGTTTCAAATCGTTTCATAAAGCAAATGCATGACTAAAATAAAACACAAAAAACAAACAGAAAAAAAAAAACGTTCGGCCAATTAAACTAAAAAAATTATACATGTAAAAGAATCCCTGTAGAGATAGTTTAAATCAATATTTCACACTAATGCAGAGATTTCTTTGTCAGAAAAATAATTTTAATAAATAATTTTGACCAAGTTCAGTTGATATACTGTAACCTACATTCAAGATCAGGTGGGTGTTTCATAAAGCTGTTCGTAAGATAAGAGCGACTTTAAGAAAGACTCGTGATCCTTTCTTTTGGTAAATATACACCATTGACGATGGTTTAGCACGTAAGAAAGGCTTACCAGTCGTTCTTAAAGTCGCTCTTAACTTACGAACAGCTTTATGAAACGGCGTAAAGATTCATAATTTTCGTTTGATTTACGACGTAATAGGATGAGCCATGCATAATATATCTTCTGTAGACTTATCCCCCGCCAGCGCGTTTACACGATACTTCTTTGCATGCGCTGAAAAGAATACGTCGATCGTGAATAAGGTAAATCTCTAACAATTATTTCTTCATATGAAATGATCTCTTTGCCTGATCATGTTTTATTTCATCAAAGTCGTGGATACGACAACCAGGTAAAAAAAAGTGTGAATGTGTTTGCACCTCTATGTCCTGTTCATGTATACGCAAATACCCCCAAAACATACTCGATATTATCATTGTCAACATCCCCTTCATAATACCCATCGGACCATTATAGAATAGCAATTTGCTATTATGCAATTAGCTCCAATTATCAAAAGTTTTCTTCTTCATTATGTGCACTGTTTTATGTTAATTTATTTGACAATTAGATTTAGTAATAAATTCAATTCAGAATAATGCAACATTGCCACGTACTGATGAGCTTCTCTGGCCCCAAAGCGGTAAATGAACACGACCAATGCGCGGAATGCATCCGTCATTCCTCAAAGGGAATTCCACAAAGGGGACAAATGCGTCCCAACTCGGAGATCGTCTCCGAAAAATCCGCAAAATTTGCGGCATCGGCGTTTATATTACTTCGAATTCTGCTGCCCGATCAGTGAAAAATAAATCACTGTGACAGCCTGACAGGCTTGTTCATCAAACTCAATTAAGGCAGTGTTCTCAATATCAGTGATCTCTTGAGTTGACGGCTTCTGTTCATAAAATTCCAGCGAATATTAGGGGATTATCCCCGGGTGATTATCCGGAAGTATGTGTTCTAATTATGTGCCTTTTTCTTAGTGGTAAATTGTTTCCAATGTGAAATAAAAAAAACCAAATAATCCCCATCTAGTTGGTTTCAGCAGCTGAGATCGACACTATATCGATACCCCTGTGATATAAATACAGTTTGACGATGCTTTTCCCCAAGTTTCGTATTTGGAAAAGAGTTACACCCTAATCGTCTCGATCTGAACGTTATATTACTTTGTCCCACAATTTCACCAACTGTGATCTTTGCTTGTCCAGCGTGAAATGGCAAGAGCTTGAAATATAATGACAATACTATTAAGGGTTGCTAATGCACACGTTAATGCAAAATAATTTATGCCCCTTTAACAATGTAATGGTGTACATATAGCAACACCATGTACCCAACATGCCCAAGGCGCAGAGATGAACCCTCAAAGTAAGATGTAAATGCGAACTTTATAAATATTGAATTATGTGCCCTAACGGTGCAAAGTTGCACACCTTAGCTTATAGGGCGCAAATGAACATTACCGAGGGCAAGCAACGACAAAAAGACGCATTTTTGCATCCTTTCTTTCAATTGCGTCCCCAAAAGGCACTACAAGACATTGGCCCGTATTCTGAAGTCGGGTTTAACTTAAACTCGGGTTTAAAGTTGTGGTTTAAGTATGGGAAGCCAAAAGTATCAACATTTTTATTAAGATGTATGTTTCTTATGTTTACTGTGCTCTTTCCTGATTCATTGATGGTGAAGATAATCATCTATTTATACTTCCTAGACAATTATGAATGATTTGAGAGCCAAATGAGCTGAAGTATGATATCTCTCCTGTTAGTGATTTATGGAACAATTGGCTATCCATACTTATACCACAACTTTAAACCTGAGTTTAAGTTAAACCTGCCATCAGAATACGGGCCATAGTGTTTCATTTAGGATGCTTTCATTTCTCAGTTTGTGTACGTCATGGCGATTTGTACAAGTTGCCGTTTACTTTAGAACACGGAGACCTTCCGATGATGGGCTGAAATTTGTTTTTCAAGGTCCAAATTAGATGATCAATGCTGGTCATCACATCCATTCTTTTCTTGCCGTCTCCTCTCCACTTAGGCCAATCGTCGGGATCTACAGGAGAGTTAGGGCTTTCTGGTTTCTGTCCGCTCTGTTTGTTCTTATCCTTTCCCTTCCGGTTGTTTCTAGTCGGGGTTTGTTCGGGGTGCTTATTGACATCATGTTTCTTGTCATCAATAGTTGGAGTTGTAAGAAATTCTAAAGCAACATTCTGCTGTGACCTTTTCTTCTTCTTCCTTTTTCTTTTCTTTTTCTTCTTTTTCGTTTTATCAACCTTTTCTTCAATTATACGTACCTCAGCCTCCGCTGAACTACCGAAGGTTCCAGACTCGGGAATTGCCACATCTGCAATTTCTGACTGATCTTTTACACAATTCTTATCCTCCTTGTGCTTATTACTGTCACTTGACTCTGTACTTTTCTGCGCGTCTTCCCGATCGGATGCTTCAATCATAAGCTGAAAGAGATTTGCCCATTTGGAGCATTGACTTCCCCCGTTTTCTTTGTCTTTGCCAAAAACCTTTTGGGCAGTCTTGCAATCAGAAACACCCTGTCTGTCATTAGCGTCATCCTCCCTTTTAAAAGCGCAGGGTGTTCCCGGAGATTTTATAAGAGGGACTAGCGTCGAGACGTCTCCGCAGTCTTCGACAACGCTTGGTTCTGATGGAGTCTCCTCTCCAGGAGAGCTAGATTTGCTAGGATCATCAGCAGCTCTAGTCCCAAGGGTTTCCTGAAAGGGGAACATCGTTTTGAAGAGTGATCTCCTGCGTTCGTGAAATTGGTTCAGACTCCGGGCGGTGTCTTCCCTTTCCCTTGGCATGTTCCTTGTGCTGGTGGACATCACTAAACCATTGGAAGTCGGATCAGGCGTGTGGCAATCTCGAGAGAGGCCTTCCTTTGTCATTTCCTCTTGAGGAAATTCACACGAATGTGTCTGATACTTTGCACCGTACTTCTTCCACGGGCCTCTTGTTTTTTCGTTCCGAAGAGGTTTGGTCGAGACATAATTTGTTGCTTTTGGATCCTTTCCTCCTATATGTACGTGGCCTTGCTGCAAAGACAATCTCTCAACTATACACGGCCTTCTCGATGATGGGATACTTTTAGATTTCTTCTTTTGTCCCCCTTTCTGTCCGGTCATAAACACATTTGAAAGGTCATTATTCCTCCATACTGATGATGATATTGGTGGAAAGCTATTCCTTTTTGTTTTCCCATTGACCGAAATTTCTTCTATTTTTGCTGCGTCACTTTTTGAAGGCATTGAGGACGCCCCCGGTCCACTCGACGTCATTTTCGGCAGAGTTTTCTCTTTCTCCTTTTTTATTACTTTCGGAGCGGCTCCAATATCTTCACGTTGACATGGATCAGGGTTAACATCTTTCCTGTCAGAAGACGCCGACTCCATTTGGTCAATAGATCTCGGAAATTTGACCCTTGCCGACGTTACTTCCAGTTTTACTTTGTCGAGTTGTTCAGAAGGAGGTGGGGTAAGATGTCCATCTGTACCTCCGCTCTTGTGGTCTCGTCTCCGTATTCCTTTCATGGAATTTCCAACCTTCTTGTTAGTCTCGATGACCAAACTATCGACGTATATTCCTGTGAGAGTCGCCACATCGCGGGAAGCCTGATTGGATTTCATGCCTCGCCCCTTCGTGTCTTTTGAATCTGAAAGTTTTGTAACATTCTTTTTACCTCGGCGGTCCTTTACGACCTGCAAAATTATAAGGAAATGAGGATACATTTTAATTTTTTAGATCTTGAATTAAAACTCAGCGATATATATTTGGAACTATGCAACTTGTTATTGACTCATTACTAGAGTGGTGTAGTGTGGAAATATTTTTGCGAGGACTGAATACGGTCAAACCTTGTTTTCTTTTTATTCTTTGAAGCTCTCACTGAATTTCTTCTAGGTTCTTTACCAAGAGCTAGAGTGGCTATATAATTATTGTTGATCTATTTTGACAAAATACATACCACATCAATAAGCTATCAAGATTCGGCTTTCAAATTCTTTAAATATTTAAACATTCACTTTGACCGACTTATTGTTGGTTTGGGGTAGGGATGTCAGGGGAGCTTTTCATCAATATTTTAATCCGATAAGTTGTCAGATCTGACAACTTTCCTTGATTCTGATTGGCTTAGAACCGCTGTTACTATGGTAACTGTCGGATAAAGCAGGACTTGTCGGATCAAGTCATTTCACGAAACGCTCCCTAGATAGGCCTCTTATATTCTGTAGCTTAAGTATAAAATTCAAAATTCGATTTGTTTAACTAACAGAAAAAAGGCGGTGGACCGCAAACGACGGACCACTTTGGATTGTCGATGTACCAATAGTTATTCTTTACAAATAATATAGAGGTGCTTGTGATTTCATAGTCACCCTGGTCACTGATTTTTCACTTACTAAAGTGCTCTGATCCAATCAGATACAATAATGTCAGTAGCTTATAACAAATAGTGAAATCACGTATAGACGATCTTAATGTCTCACGAAACTCTCCCCGGATTATTTGTGACTTACCCGTGATCTCGGAACCGACACACTGCTACCGATATCCCCGGAAGGCTGGCGAGATGGGGTATGGCAGGAGCGTTTCTCGTTGATGAACTTCCTGGCGCACCGCACAGAGCAGAACTTCTCAGCTGCTTCGAGGATGTAGCAGGACCGAGCCGAGAAGTAGAGCAGGGAACCAAAGATGCTACAAGTCCTGCAATGACCTGGCGAAAATACAAACAACCGAATAGGATTTTTTGTGTGTGAACAGTATGTGTCACATTTAAAAAGCATTAAGCTATGGAAAATATGTCCATGTTAAGTACACCCAGTTGTTGTGTGTCCGGAAAATCAATCTTTAACAGCCAATTGGAAAAATTAACAAGCGAAGTTCCATCAATGTCTAGTATAGAAAATGATAGCCAATATCATAAAGAACAAAATAGAAGATGATTTACAAGTATTGAGTTTATATAAAAAAAGAAGGCTTCAAAATTTTAAAATGTCCGGACACCCGACCCACCCCAGCCTATTAAATACGAATAAACAGCAAAGATTGATCAACTCCCAAGTATGTTTGGAAATTTTCATTTAGATACCCAGTTGTTGTGTGTCCGGACAGGTTGTGTGTCCGGACGATCAATTTTAGAAAGTCATTTGGAAAAAATTACAAGCGAAGTTTCATCAATTTTTAGTACAAAATTTTAGGAAATATTATAAAGAACAAAATAGAAGATGATTACAAGTATTGAATTCATATTTTTAGTGTAGTCCAAAGACAAAAAATTAGGCTTCAAAAAGATAAACTGTCCGGACACCCGACCCCCCATCCTTCAAGCTGTAGGGTAACAACAGATGATTACAGATGTAGGAGAAAGCGGCATTAGCCATGATTGCATGGGGAGAAGGCCGGAAAAGATGATGATGAAGAAGAAGAATGATAAAGAAGCAGAGGGAGAAGATAATTAATAAATTAAAGAAGAAAAAGTCGAATAAAATAATAGAAGGAAAAAAGAATGAAAAAAGAGAAAAGAATACGAGCAGAAGAGATGGGTGGCGGAGAGGATCGAGGGTAGGGAAAATAGGAGGACATTGAGATGGACAGGTGCATGGAAGAAAGTCTGTATTCTGAAGTCGGGTTAACTTAAACTCAGCTTTAAAGTTGTGGTTTAAGTATGGAGAGCCAATTGTTACATAAATTACCGTAAGGGCACTAGTATTCAACCCGTTTGGAGAGTTTCCTTAAATATATAGAAATATAGAATTTACCTGAATTTCAGACCCGTCTGATTTCCAAGAGCAAATGCTGGTTATTCTTTTTCCGTTATTTTTTTCTTCAACCACTTGACTGTGTGCGCGGGCGATCGAATTATACGGCGACGGATTTTGGTACTAGTATTCAACCCGTCGGCACTAGTATTCAACCTAGCGATGAAAGATGGCCCTATCTCTCAATCTGCCCTTGTCCCATCCGACTATGGACTAGACCATTTGAGATGAGACCAAACAGGGAATTAATCGAAGCCAGAGATTTACATAGATCTAGATCTAATTTAGCAATCTAAACCCTTCTGAGATTTGCTATCAATCCTCACTAGGTTGAATACTAGTACCATTCAGTGCAAAAGGCCATCGCCGCATAATTCGATCCTCCGCGCATACAGTCAACAGATTGACAAAGAAAATATCGACAACAGATTACCCTGGAAATAACAAAGGTGTGAAATTAAGATAAATTCCCTATTTCTAAATATTTTGGGGAATATGTCAAAATCTTTGAATTATGCCGGGTTGAATACTAGTACCCATACGGTACTAACAGTAACATACTTCAGCTCATTTGGCTCTCAAATCATTCATAGTTGTCTAGGAAGTATAAAAAGATTATTGTCTTCACCATCGATGAATCAGGAAAGAGCACAGTAAACATAAGAAACATACAACTTAATACAAAAATTGATACTTTTGGCTTTCCATACTTAAACCACAACTTTAAACCTGAGTTTAAGTTAAACCCGACTTCAGAATACGGGCCTATGAAGGATGCGCAGGAGGTAGAAAGAAGAATAGAAGCCGAATCAGACACAAAACGAAATCAAGAAGAAAACACATTTTAGATTGTAATAATTAGATATGCAATGCCTAACATGAAGTCTTAAAAGAAAATAGGATATGAGAGGGATTCAGATGGCTAACACTACTAACTATACCTAGGCCTACTATGCAACGTCGGAGCAAACTTTAAAACGAGCTTAAGTGCACATTCTTCATCTAAAACATTAAGGGATCAACTAAAGAATTTCATCTCACCTTTAGGTGGTTCAAGGCAGGTTACGGCTACAAACTTGATACCGTCTATCATGATGACACGGCCGATGGTGTTGCCAGCGTCCGGCTGGTCGTCTTCTGTCTTCGGACTGGTGTCATTTAGATTATTCGCATCAACTTGACTATCATGACAACGAATTAATTGCGGTACATCCTGACCACTATCTTCACTTCCGTCCATTCTGACAGAGACCGTTGGGCTTGCTTCCCTTTTATCACAACGCCCGCTTTTCTCAACCTCCTGCGCTGAATGGCGAAGGTTCTTTTCCAACTGATGCCTGCTTGGCCCATCCTCTTCGTGGCTAGCCATTGCCCGAAGCCGACCCTTTGTTGTTTTGTTCTTTGTTTACCTTATGACTGCTTCTTTAAAATCTTCAAAATTTCAATCGGATATGACGGCGCTTATATCACTGACAGTGAAGAGTTTTTTGCTTCTCGATCGATGTTCATCATCTTCAAATCAACTTCAAAGTTCAAGAAAACGGCTTTAAAAAAGGCAGCTTCAAGAAAGTATGCATTTGTTTACATTTTCATTCACGTCACGTCATGGAAATGAATGTGGGTGCGCGCTAGTCCATTACGCTTTTTCATGTTTTGGCGCGCTTTTTTGTAATACCTACCGTGTTTACACTTAATCGGCTTTTGGTTCAGAACCAAAAGCCGATGCAGAATCGGCTTTTGGTTTATCTTGCACTGCGTTTACACGCTGTTACAGCTCGCGGTTCAGAATCGGCTCGCGTGTCAAAAACCTGAAATGATACCCACACCAACAATATACGTCATAATAAAGACAACGCTGGATCCGTGCGCTTACAATTACTTCACAATGGTAAAGTAAATGCGCACCAATTGCCGATGCAGAATCGACTTTCTGTTTACACGTAGTAAAAAAGCCGATTCTGCATCGGCTCGCGGTTCTAAACCTGCTACTTTGGTGGTGTAAAATTGCCGGTTCTGAACCGCGAGCCGATGCAAGTTAATCGCGTCTACACGCTATGAAAAAGCCGATGCTGCATCGGCTCGCGGTTCAGAACCGCGAGCAGATGCCAAAGCCGATTAAGTGTAAACACGGTAACCATTCCGAGACGTTTAAAAATGGGTTTCATGCGCATTTTGATTGCTCATGTTTTACGCACCGTGGATCGACGTCACAATGACTGCTTATGAAATACCTTAAAACTTTTCTCTAAACGTTTAATTACACTGCACTGTATAGATCGAGTTATGGGTCTGTAATCGTTCATTTCTTTTCAGTTCAGAATTGAACTGAACTTTATTTCTTTTATTTATTTGTATTTCCTTTGAAATACTAGTATGGGTGATTATTATAGATCGTTTCTATAACTGAGTTAAATATGGAAAAATGCGGGAGCATTCGCCCTTTTCGGAGCTCAAACTTCGACCATAATAGTTCGAGGAGTTACAACAACGACAGTTTCATCATCGTTATAGTAAAACACACATTTTTATCAGCTCCAACTTTAAATATATAGGCGTCCTCCATGATAATAATTATGGTATTTCAAATCTATACTTGAAACCATCGTAAATTACCGTTCATTGTTGATTGAAAATGAAAATAATATAAGCTCCAAATTTAACGTTAAAAATGCAAAGTACCGTTTCCACTGTATGGGCTGTATCAATCATGGAACGAATTGAAACTTGCTGCCTATCGATAAAAACTGAAATCCTTAAACTCGAATTCTAGTCCAGATCCTGCCATTTTCTTCTCATATAGCTCGTCGAATCGTTTATTCTGTTCATCAGTGAAATAATTTGTCCAATCTCCAACCACACCTGACGAAGAAATAAGAGACGAAATAGAATATTATTAAGATGGAACAGAAAATGTCGTTAATTTGATAATTTTCTCGTTTTTATTGTTTTATGAAAATATAGATCTGAGCCTTGTAACCCTAAAATACTCCGATTAACTTAAGGTCATCATGCGCCCCCACCTCCATCAAAATAACTAGTCCCTTGGCACTATCGAAGCTCTTACCTTTTCTCATGAATGACTTGTCTTTTGGTTTCTCAATACCAGCCTGCTCTATACCCGCCATTATCAGAGTATCGGGGTTTGATGAAGGGTTGTTCTTCATTGCCTTGAACGTCGAAGCTTCTGCGATTTTATCTATGATGTCATCAGAGAGGGTCTTCCCCATGAATTCGGCTATCTGTCGTATGACTCCTGTGAGATCCTAAATTTCATTTGAAATACTAGTAATATTGTAATGATCTGACGTAACCAAACTGACTTAGCCGTAGCTAATAATGCGAACGTCACACTATAAGTTGTGACACTAACGTAACTGACTCCAAACCAAGCCATAGCACGAAATTAGAATAACGTAATAGTTTCTTGTTGGTCTGATGTTACTTAATTAAGGTGCTTATACAGCGTAGGGTCCTATTGAAAAACTATCATATGCGCTTACATAATTATACAACTCAAATTTTACACTACTACAAAATAAAATATGTTGTTAGATGTCTTTCAATCCCACCGATGTACTAGACAGTAAATGGGCTGGTAAACTGTTCTATGATGTGGGACAATAAAAATCAAAGCTAGCTTCCCCGGGCATTTTTGAAAAAAAAAACTCTTGGCATGTGTCATCACTAGAACGAAGACTATAACCATGGTAACGTGGCTAGTGTGGTGATTTCATTAAAATAAAGAGGTATTCGGGTGAATTTACCCGGTGACACATACAAAATAAATGTATAGGGGAAGGCGGGTAAGTTGAGCATAGGGGCAAGTTGAGCCACCACCCCCAGGCCAATAATGAATGAGTCGGACATTGTGGTGGTGTCATGCATTGATGACCCATTACATAACCCTTAACCCCACCACATTGTTTTCAACTTTGAAACAAAAAGTACTTTTATAGAGGGAAAAATACAAATTTCAGCCAAAAAAGTAAAAAATGGTGTGATATAGAAAAGTGCTTTTTACCCACACACGTCTTTAAATATAACAAAGAAATAAGAACAATATTGTTAGTCCAGGTATGGATTCTCATTCTTGTCATAGTCTTTTACATGATGGATGCATAAGAAATGTGTGGATGTGAAAATATCGCATTAAGTTCGGACTGGGGTCATGTGTGCCAGCCAACATGGGGCAAGTTGTGCCATGGTAATTCTTATGGTAATGTATAATAAAAAATATAAAAAAAACCTTAAAAGCCATTGATATGGAGGCAGAACAGAGCAAATTCACATGACAGTTCTTTTACTGTTAGAGGATGTTTGCATTTATAGAGAATTAGCAAGTGAAAAGTCTTTAAATAAAAAGTTGACATGCCGGTTCTTCCTGCATACATTTTGTACATAGTTTTTGTGGCTCAACTTACCCCAGAAGGTAGCACAACTTACCCCACAGATGGGGCAAGTTGAGCCATTTGACATCCTTTTTTTTTCAAAGGTCACAATGACTTTCAGTGTGGGGGTAGAAAGTTATATATAGGGGGGAAAATATTTCCCAAGAATCCAATTTAAAGGCAAGGTACTTAATACTACAATATTATTATTCATATTAATTCTAACATGCAAAATGCAAAAAGTGTCACAAGTTACCCCGCCTTCCCCTACACCTAAACTAATTAAAGCCTTTACAGAGTTGAAGTATCATACCGATAGACAGAGAAAACTGTTGTCAGTACGTGGAAGATGATGAAGAGACTGGTTACATTGCCTTAATGCCTTTGTTCATCATCAAGCACTAATTCGTATCATGAATGATAGGATAAACACTATGATAATTTTGAATATCATCAGCATTAATAAGACTTTGGTATTGTAATTCCTGATGATATTGCCAATAAATAGTCAAATATGACTAGAATAACAGTTGCTCCCATCTGACCCTATTAACTAGTCATTTTTGACTGATTTGTTTTTAGAGTGTAGACTGCAATGAGATATTAATCATCTTCGTAGCAGAAGACAGATGAACATCTAGATTACGGTTGACATTCCCAGTTACCATCGGGTCTTATCTGAATTGGAAACTATCTTTCTTACATCTCCTTCACTCACTTCAACTAAATCTGTGAAATTAACTCTTTGACTTTAATCATGACGGTTTGGCAATGACATCAGCCTTAGACAGTTAGAATGGCTACACGATGACGCCAATGCATAATGTCAGTTCATAAAAAAAAAAAACCAACATATTACAATGCAGCCGCGTCCTCGAAAACTTCAGAGTGGGACACCCATACAAATGGGTCATATTTTCGGTTACACTTCGTAATTCCGAAGGTTCTTTATTCCGAAGGTTCGTAATTCCGAAGCACGTAAATTGCCTATACCTCGATGTTCGTTACTCCGAAAACGAAAAAGGGTTCGTTAATCCGAACATTTGTGGCGTAATTCCGAAGGTTCGTTAATCCGAAAACGAAATGAGATTCGTAATTCCGAAGGTTCGATAGTCCGAAAACGAAATGAGATTCGTAATTCCGAAGGTTCGTTAGTCCGAAAACGAAATGAGGTTCGTAATTCCGAAGGTTCGTTAGTCTGAAAACGAAATAAGGTTCGTTAATCCGAAGGGTCGTTAGTCCGAAAACGAAATAAGGTTCGTTAATCCGAAGGGTCGTTAGTCCGAAAACAAAATAAGGTTCGTTAATCCGAAAATTAAATAAGGTTCGTATTTCCGAAAATGAAATTAATTCATTTTGGTAACAAGAACGGTGTTGTCCTTACAAGATAACAGGACATTATACAATAATAGTAATAACGAACGATGATACATGAGTGTGTTGTGGCCAAAGCATGTATTGCATTAAGAATATGCGCCCGTATCAAGCATTTCGATTTTATCTGAGCAATTGCTGCCTAAGCAAATGGTTTAAGGATGCAGGGGATTATTAAATATGAACAAAAGTATATGTGAAAAAAATATTTCCCTTGTTCAAAATATGAAAATAATGTTTCAATTATTTTATGCGATTACGCCTACCCGTAGTGCTGCAGACAAACCCAGACTTGGTTTCCGTGCACTCCTCAAAATGTTGGCATGGAGATGAAAGGCAACCTGATGAGATGTAAAAGAATAGTAAAAAAATGAAATTGATGTCGATAAAGAAGGTCAAGTCCACCCCCCCAAAATGTTGATTTGAATCAATAGAGAAAAATCGGATGTAAAATAAGAAAGTTATGACAAAACAGCTATATTCACAACTTGGTGATATGCAAATGAGAAAGTTGATGATATCCCTCTCTCACTATTTCTTTTGTTTTTCATTGTTGAATTATACAACATTTCATTTTTTACAGATTTGACTATAAGGAACCTCTTGATTGAACCAAAAATAGTTAAACAATCGTAATTCCACAGTTCAGGGAGGAATAAATTCTGTTTCACATGAGGAGATAATTGAAATATTTCATATAATGACAAACAAAAGAAAAAGTGAGTGATATCATCAGTCCCCTCATTTGCATGCTGCAGCTGACCAGGATGTGCATATAACTGTTTCGTGACATTAAGGGAAAATTTGAAATGCTATAACTTTCTTATATTCACCGTGTGTACACAGTGTGTTCACAGTGTGTTCACCGGGTGTACACAGTGTGTCCACCGTGTGTTCACAGTGTGTTCACTGTGTGTTCACCATGTGTTCAACGGGTGTACACAGTGTGTCCACCGTGTGTTCACAGTGTGTTCACCGGGTGTTCACCGCGTGTTTACAGTGTGTTCACAGTGTTTACACAGTGTGTTCACAGTGTATACATAGTGTGTTCACTGTATGTTCACAGTGTGTTCACTGTGTGTTCACAGTGTGTTCACCGTGTTTATGCAGTGTGTTCACAGTGTATACACAGTGTGTTCACTGTGTGTTCACAATGTGTTCACAGTGTGTTTACCGTGTGTTCACCGTGTGTTCACAGTGTGTTCACAGTTCACACGGGGAAGTAAGGTTGGTTGGTGTTGGAGTTAAGTTGGTGCTCTTTAATTTGGTAGATTATCTGCGCCATAAGTAAGTATAAAAAGTCCATATTTGGTTCAATGAGAACACATTTACTCACTGGTTAAAGTTGAGATGAGAATGAATTTAAAAAATGGGATCATGATAATCTGGATTAAGGGTGCTTAATGAAATTATTATAGACCATCAGAGGCCATTATATAATTTCCTAAAACGTGGAAATAGCACAATGATGGAAAATAAAAGAAATATATTGCAGAAAGGAAAGATTTTTAATAAACTTTATGATTACATCGGGAGATGATGCAACGTTAAAAATATTGAACTTCATTTTTAATTTCATTTTAGAAATATTTATTGTTATAGAAGTGATATGTCTTTCAAAGTCTCCTATAAAATAATGGATGAAATTGTAACGTGTGAAGAAGTATTGCTGTCCAAACTAACCTCTGTGTTTTATTAACGACATTGATTTGGTATGTCAGCAGTTACTACTCGTATACTTAACTTGAAGTACAGGGTATGAAAATTTTTTTTTTTTTTTTTTAAATCTTCCACTTTCAGGAAGATTCCAGGATATGAACCCCCCCCCCCACTTCCCTTCCAATTCACGCCAGTGTATTCAAAGGATGTTTTGATTGGTTTATGATCAAAGTTAAAACCAGTCATTGGTATCATACAATTCATAAATTGACGTATTGTCACCATAGGGCCTACTCTCATGATGCAGGGGATATAACATTTTCCCATTTGCAATACGCTAATGTAGGGATTTGCCAAGGCCCAAATCTTGTAAGATTAGAATGAGCGCGGGAGCGGTACGACCATGACGACCGCGCGAGAAATTTTTGCATTTTTAGAATGCCACATTGGGCAATGTCATCGATTGTTTGAATAAGAGTCATATATGCCAATATAAAGATGCGATCGTGTGAACAAAATGGAACTAAAGTGGTTGCATGCGAAAGGCCCTTATTTCGATAAGCTAAAATAAAAAGAAATAAAGAAATAAAACAGAGGTTAACCAAATATGAAATTTTCGAGATGGCTGACAAGAAAGGGAGGAGTGGATGATTTTTTTGCGGGAATGGAAAATGGCGGTATTATTGATTATCTCTCTAAAGTGATGAGATCGGAAGGAGAAAGTCTGGGATTGAGTATGAATAGGAGAGATCTGTGCCGTGTAACTCGATATCTCTATGATTAATTTGAAAGATAAACAGGTCATTCGATCATGCCCTCTATCAGGATATTCTTAAAAGGGTACTCCGGGCTAAAAATATTTTTATCTAAATAAATTCACATTGTAAAATTCACATTGCAAAATGCTGAAAATTTCATCAAAATCAGACAACTAATAACGAAGTTATTGAATTTAAAAGTTGAGCAATATTTTGTGAAAATAGTTATATGCACATCATCATGAAAATTCATTATTTGGGCTGATGGTGTCACATCCCCGCTTTCCTATTTCTTATTGTTCTCACGTTATTGCATGAAATCATAATTATTTCATTTTTTTTTATACATGTGTGAATGTGTCTCCTTTATAACGAAATAAGTTGCAGCAATAAATATCTAATGCACTAATTAGTTGTCAATCCAATGTTTTCAGTTCTTGGTAGAAAAAAAAAAAAAAACCCGATTTCATATAATAAAATACATAAGAACAAGGGGTGATATGACATCATCAACTTGCTCATTGAATATTCATAAAGACATGCCTAGAATTTTTTCACTGGAATAACACAAAACTTTAAAATGCCATAACTTTGTTATTCCTTGTCTGATTTTGATCAAATTTTCGGTGTTTTTCTGATTTTTCTTTATCTGTTTAAATCATATTATTTTCAGCCTGCATGGAGTATCCCTTTAAATAACATTCTGATGATCTGCTTACTTGGAATGACACAGTGGAGCTTTTTGGCTACGCCATGACCTCGGTATGTCCGTGTGGGGTCGTCTAGGTATTTTGGCATGAGCAAATTATCTCCATCATTATTGCTGCATTACAGCATCATGGTTCGACGCATGCGCTTGACCTAATGTGCTAATAGGAAAAGCGAATTCTGCAAGAAGAAAGGATACACATTAAAAAAAAGTTCGGAGCTACCTCATGGGCAAGTTTGTTCAAATAGCATTTTCCTTCTTTCATGAAGATCTAGGCCTATATTGGCAGATTTCGAAGAAAATATCGGGTAAGCCTAACACATGTGGCATAGGAGGATGCACTGATTGCATCGGTATGAATAATCAAATATGTCGCCTATTCAAGTAACATGATCGAGTCGTCTGAGTTTTCATGTCATCATTTTACAATATTTTACATTGTTCGTGCACACGTGCACTGTTCTTAATTTAGTTATAAATATTTTTCGCTTATAAAATAATAGATAGTACTTGTATAGCGCATAGCACATTATGATTATTTTCTCTATGCGCTTCAAAATGACTTGGATATTACCCCGGCTGTAGCTCGAGCAGCCTTCCAGTACTCGGTGCATTTCAAGGAATAAATTCCTGCCAGGTACCCATTCACTTCACCTGGGTTGAGTGCAGCACAATGTGGATAAATTTCTTGCTGAAGGAAACTACGCCATGGCTGGGATTTGAACCCACGACCCTCTGTTTCAAAATCCGGAGACTAATCCACGGGGCTACATCGCTCCACAAAGCGTTGTGGCTATTTCTAGTTCAGTTGTCAAGCCGGCCATAGCCCACTCGGGGCTGATAGATATATATCTTATCAAGACCCAGACGAGGGCTGTTTTGGTCGGAGGAATGACAGCCGGTAAAAACTGCTCCATCAATATTCTTTGACATAATCACTAAAACATAATTTGTTGCTTGTGTTACTTTCATATATCTCTATGCCCAAACTTGGAAATAAACAACCACCCTTTCTACATACCCGTCGCTGCCAGCGCCAAAATTAGCAAACCGAGGGGCCCATCTTCTGAAAAATTACGAAAAATAATAAACAAACCGTGAAATCAATATATAAATGAATGAAAATCGAAATAAAGGAGTGATTTATTGATGTTTTTAGAGTCAAGTACATCCACTGTAAAAAAAAATATTGGGTAAATGTTTTACCACCACGAAGGTAATTCTATTACGTAACATTCGTATAAGTCTTCAGAGGATAGCATTTCCCAGGTGCAGTGAAATTCACACAATGGGATTCAAAGCAATCAAAATTCCACACAGGACCAGTTCTCTATAAAAGGCCCTAACCAATGAATAGGAACCATCTTTTTCAAGTGTGACGGCAGTGACTACACATCTTTATCTTCATGGTGAGTATTGAGGAGACGTAAGCCTACGGTCTCCTTCAGCCCTGCTCTCCGTTGGGGAGCAGGCATGGAAAGCCGCCTGGAGTTGAGTAAAAGCGGCAGCTATCATGGCAGTCTCTGATATTTTAAGGCATGCAAGTCATGCTGACTTGGGCAGGAGGGCTCCTCCACCCATATTTTTGGTATGTGAGCCATACCTTTCTACATCAGGGGGCTGCCCTACACTGTTTCTTCATTAGGGCGCTGCCCTATCTTTTCTTCTAGAAATTTCGCTGATTCAGCACACCTTCACATCATTATAATGATTTACTCTGTAAACTCTTTGGTTTATCGAATTAAGCCGTATGCTGATATGACATCGAACCATGTCATTGATTTGGATTGCGAGCCTTACCCTTATTACAACCTTATTTTGACTTCAATTCATCCGAATAATAAAATTGCTTCCAACTTTTTCTTACTTGGCATTGCCAAATTTTCTACAATACTCGTTCTAATGTGTGGTTAGTATACCAACCAATAACAGCAACTGTGCTGGACCAAGGGATTTAATTTAACCCTTCTTAAAATTGTTGTCGAGTAATTACTACAGTATATACGCCTATATTCCAATCGGATTGTGTACAGAAGAATTCAATACGACACCGGAGCACCGATAATACTGATGGTCATGGCCAACTGTGTACTGGATTTACTTGTATTAGTTAATACTGCTCTGACAGTCGATTTTGTTTTCACCATCCCAAAGATGGAGAGTTTCGTACTCTATAGATGCTACCATTCCTTTGCCATAGATTGGCATGAATCTTTCGCCATATCATAATAATGGGTGACATTCCCGGACATTATGAACATGTGTATCTATGTATAAAAATTGTTATGCCTACATTTTGAATTATCCCTCATAGGAATCTTTTACAAGAACCATTTTCGTTTAAACATGTTTGAAAAGCATCGATTTGGAGTATAAACTGACATCGCTATAACATGGACTGGCACAGGCCTCTCTTTATAACCTAGAGTACATTGTACACAAAAGGCATTTTGCACAACGCAGGGAATCTTCTTCACTGCTTATAAAACGATGATCGATATGTGTTAAATTTTAAACAAATTAAACAGTTGTACCAATTAAGAGCTTCACAACAGCGATATTATCGCTAGATATCTCACAACTCGCGTGGATAATGCATAGACTTACTACTGTGCCATTTTACATATTCGCATAACCCGATAGGTTAGTGGCAAATTCATAGTCATTTGAATTGCTTTTAAGCTGGGAAAAGCCAAGTTTTGTCACGAAATTCAACTATCATCCATTTGTTGCTTGTAATATGAAGCTTTACATTCCTCAAAGGAAAAAAGCATGATAAAAATGCTTCATTAAATGATTATGGATCTGGAAGGAACTTCATGTTGAAATAAATTTTAATTGCCAAGATGAAAATCTCATTGTCTGAGGTTTACCAGACAACAATATATAATACACGCAAAATTGTTCCAACTAGTAGTTCATCCGTGCAAGGCGCCTAAATGAATAGCTCATTACTATATTCTTATATTAAAAGAGGTAGCTAGTACATTTTCACCAGACTTTGTAAATAGGCTACATGCCCAAGCCTGAACATTCTTTTGCTGATAGACCTTCCCATTCATTCATGTTGTCCTTGACAACCTACATTGAAGATTTGTCAGACCATGGACCTATATACATGTACATGTATTCTTGTTATCTATTCATTGAACAAAGAAGATTTTAATTAAAAAGATTGAACAAGGAAGATTTAAACAGATCGGATTTCTAACTTGACAAAGCACCTAATTATCCTTTCCAACGCAAGCCGTTGATACTAAAGAGTATTCCAAATTCCCGAAGTGTACAACAAGTTGGATTAAGTAACCTTTAAACCTTTCAAAAGTTTAGAATGTATGCAGACATGCATTCCGACAATTTTGGTATTGGTAAAAACACTGGACAGAGATCCATTGTTTAATCAAAGTTGAAATTTCTTCCACCCTGTACTCATCTTGTACAAGACTATCAACCATGAACCATCAACGTTGTGCCATGCAAAATTATACAATATGCTACCAAGAAGACTTAACTATATTTAAAGTAACTTTATATAATACATGGATTCCCAAGAGAACTTTTCATGAATGTTAACAATCAGTCATCTGATATAAAATATTGTATAAGCCATTATGATCCCTAGAGGATGCTGCTTTGATTTGTACATTTGTATCGCTGAAATTGAGTTTTTTCATTACTAACTCCTCGATCACGAGGGAAATACACCCAAAAAAAATGAAATTGTGTTGATAAATAGTTTGAAAAAAAAAAAATGAATAACAATAAAACTGGGATTTCTGGAAGCGAGCTCTCGAGGTCTGTTTTACAGGGGAAAGTTAAAAACACCCGACTTGGCACATCTAGGACCTAACCTGGTTGGTTCTTTTACTATTTACATCATTCAATCAGACGACTATGTTATGTCATGTATAAAAAATTGGAGATCGAAGTGTCATCATTTTGGACTTGTATCTCAAATTAATTTCTGACAATTATCAACATTAAGATTCATTACTTATTGTGCCAGTCAATTATGCTTATACTCAAACCGGATACTCCACAACCTATATGATTGATCTCAATCACTGCTAATATCGTTAGCATGTTTATAGGTGTCGCGATCATGTTTTGTAAGGTATCTGACCTGCTAACTACCAACATAAATGTTTAGGAATCAATTTCTTGCACGGCACCTATGCCCTAGAACAATAATTTTTTTAAACACGTTTGTTTTTCACAAACAAATGAATACCAATATCATTAACTATTCAAATTGATACGTATGTTTGATTAGAAGAATAAACTCCAATTTTGCAAGCTGTGCTGTAAACTACACCCTCGACCACCACTATGCTGATAATCAAGTATTATTGAATTAAGGCAATTTACTGCCTACAAATCCTTGTTGAACTCCTTGTCTCAATTACAATATTTGACAGCAATATAACTCTTATCAATTGTAATGATAAAATTCATTAGTCGAACAAAATTTGAAAACATGAAATTTCATTTAATCTAAACCATGGTTATCAAGTTTATAAATCTTTCAGGAAGCTTTTCTTTTCAAGTATTCTTACATCTAAATTCATTACAGCCTTTTATGGACTTCCAATTCGGGAGAATATCCTTTTACTTGGCACACCAAATTACAAGGAAGTTTGATTCAATTTCATTGTACCAAATTGTTGAATGTTAATCTTTTTGGGGCAATCATAAATTATATCTTCTTATTTTGACGTCAATAATTCTGCTCTTCTCTGCTGACAGCAATTACGTCCAGCGTGCTCAAACGCTGAATGAACCATCCAAATTTCACTTTCAAGAGTTGTCATGAAAGTTATTTTGTACGATGAGAAAATTATTTGAACATCACTACTTTGTTCTCTTCAATTATGAATTCTTCTTTGTTGATTGCTTTTTCTAAACTACTCTTCTCAGGTTAAAGGTGCACAAACATGACAAAGATTACTGTCTAGTATTCACCCATTGGAACCCCCCTAAAAATATTTAGTAACCTTGTCTCAGATCAAAAACTGAATTAGTTTTTACATTTTATACCATCTGACCATGATGCCTCAGTAATTGTTCCGCGTTTCATCAATAATTAACTACCTCCTTCACCACTAAACTTTTGATTTGATCATAGAGAAATATCTTGACTTTTGATATCTGAAGCAAGATATTATTTTCATCCTTATATAGTACGATGAATCTTCCAACATGAGTTATTCTTATCTTAAACGTCGATTATTATATATGGCTCTTCCAGTGAGGCCATTTTCGCCTCTACTGCTGATGTAGAAAACCTTAAAATGATATAAAAATTATTTGAAAATATTTCACATTTATATCAATGGATTATAGAAGTATGATATGTACTTGATTGATCGGAGATAATTTGCAAGATGAATCGATGAGGAATATTTCACTGATCGCCTTCATTGAGAAACAATTTATTAATAATTATATAAATATAATCATTGGCTGATTCAGTGTTCCTTAATTACATTTTCATAATGTCAATTCATTCTGAAGTGTTATAAATATTTCTAGTTTGGCAAGTGGCAACATCGTATGACCACGTTGAGGTAATATGATCTTTATGAGATCATTAGGGGAGATAACTTTCAAATTGTTTGAAATTGACTTCTGATATGTGGCTTTGAACATGCTATCCTCTGAAGACTTATACGAATGTTACGTAATAGAATTCGTAAATTATACAAATAGTATGAAGTATAATTAGAATTCTATTAGTAATAATGAAGTATAAGTCGAGGAGGATCCCACCCTGCATGACTGCATCAAAACAATTTTATTCCCTCCCGATTATTTAGAAGTCAATTTTGAAATGCAGAACTTATTTTGTGGGAATATAGCGCCATCTATCTAGAAATAATCTATTCCGAGGCACATTGTTAGTATTATTATCCCCGACTTAAGCACGAGCTGCCTCTTAGCGCTCAGTGCAATCAAGGAGTTGATCCTGTCGGTACCCATTCTCCTCACCTGGGTTGAGTGCAGCACATGGTGGGTATATTTATTGCAGAAGGAAAACATATCATGCCTGAAATTTGAACCCATGTCCGTCTGATTGAAAGACGAGAGTCGTAACCACTAGACCACGGCGCCCCATTCAAACACATACAACAAATTTGTACAAACCAAATGATTATTTGGTGTGTACATTTTGAAAAATTACTTGAGTGGATTGGAAAGCAATCCTGTTTTTAGTTCTTTACAAGATCTTTGTGTTTTTGTATGATCTTAGCCGTCTTTGAAAAGATGGTTCCTATTCATTGGTGTGGAATTTTGATTGCTTTGAATCCCATTGTGTGAATTTCACTGCCTAACACCTGGGAAATGCTATCCTCCTCGACTTATACTTCATTATTACTAATAGAATTCTAATTATACTTCATACTATTTGTATAATTTACGAATTATGTGTCCAACCAATTTGGGGCTGTATTTTACCCAATGAGGGAAGCATATTGTCCAGTATGGTTAAAAAAAATAAGCAGCAATTACTTTAAATTTTTCATCACACTGGATAAATAAAAATGCTCAAAACAAATGCCCAATGTTGGTTGGACACATCATTACCTCCATGGAGCACTTTTACCCAGTAATGTTTAGAGTGTCGTACATGTCGTGTTTGCATAATGCTTTGCGGTTCCATGAATTTGCAAAATAAAAGTGAAATGGACTGAATTAATTCGTCAAATCTAAGTTGTCAATAACTGTATTTTATAAAAGCAAACAAAATATTAAGTAGCTCTTGTAAGGCTGCTTTACAGAAATTTTGTAGACTTTGCTTTTAATAACAACAACAAAAACAACAAAAATAATAATAGTAATAATAAACTAGATTTTAATTCGTCATGCGGACGAATTAGGTGGTCTGTCGTATAGATAGATAAACAGGAAAAAAATATTTAAACAGATATTAGATTGAAAAATAGATAGACAAACAGATTTACATAATCAAACAGATACATACAAGAAAGATAATTATATTAGATGGATGGAGTGATGGATGGAGAGATAAATTATAGGTGGTTATATTAATAAAACATAGACATATATAGATAGATATAGAGAGACAGACATATAGATAGAGAGACAGACATATAGATAGATAGAGAGACAGACTTATAGATAGAGAGATAGATTGATAGATATATAGATATATAGATAGATAGAGAGATGATTGGTGGTTATATTAATAAAACATATATAAACATATAGATAGAAAGAGAGACAGACAGATAGATAGATAGACAGATAGATAGACAGACATATATATAGATAGAGAGACAGACATATCATGAAGCTATTACGAGCTATCTCGTAATAGCTTCATGCTGCGTGGTCCTATCGCGTTATGTAAGCGGGCTCTAACTTTCGCCTGGCGGCTCGCCAATTGATGTTAGATATCGTTCCTTCGCCCGAAGGAAGCGATAACAAAGGATTAAGAGAGAAATTGGAAGATGGTTCTCCTTCTCGTGATAGCTTCATGGATAGATAGACAGACATATAGATAGACAAACATATAGATAGACAGAGAGACAGAAATATAGATAGATAGAGAGACAGACATATAGATAGATATATAGATAGATAGATAGATAGATAGATAGATAGACATATAGATAGATAGATAGAGAGACAGACAGACAGATAGATAGATATATAGATAGATAGATAGATAGATAGAGACAGGCAGATGGATGGATAGATAGACATATCTAAACAGATAGATACATATATATTAGACAGAGAGAGAGAGAGAGAGATAAACAGACAGATAGATATACAATGTAGGTAGATAGACAGACAGACATATGGATAGATAGAGAGAGAGGGACGTATTCAAACAGAAAGATATATATTAGACAGAGAGATAGATATGTCATGTAGGTAGATAGACAGACAGATAAATAGATATGATATAAAAAAGTAATTATAATCTGTTTTATTTTGCAATATTTTAGCTATTATTTGTTAGAATTCTTATAATTGATCGTGGGCAAGATAGCTAAAAAAAAAAAAAAAAAAAAAAAAATCATGTTCACCCGCGGACTCGAACCCCTGCCTGCATGATGGAATGAGAAGTAAGTCTGACGCCTAACCGATTGAGCTAGAATATTTCCCATAGACTTAACACGTAAGCAAAACACCAGAATCTCAAATCCAATCTTGCAAGTGAATTACGGGCATGATCCCGACATCTGATCGGAAAATGAAGGAAACGCAACCGAAAGCTTAGAATCTCAGCTACAACATACTAAAAGCTCAGGGATAACTAGCAACAAAAATTGGAGATATGGCTTACGAAATAGAAGAATGTAGAATCTAGTTTTGAGAAAAAGTCATGTCCCATAGAGATTACACGCAAAATGAGTAAAAATGACATGCCATTATTATTTGCAATTTTTGAGGATGATTTGTCTATCAAAATGAAAAATAAAGGCAATAACTCAGAAAGAGTAAGAACTAAGCTACAACATATCAAAAATTGGGTGAAAATTGACCAATATTCACGGAGTTAGAGCAAGATTTGCATAATTATAATGACGTCATAATAGGCAAAATGGATTTTTTGAATTCCGACGCCATTTTGATGACGTCATAATATACTTGAGGGTCAAATGAGACATGAAATTATATCTCTAGTTCATACTCTATCAAAATATGAAAAAAAAATTGGGGGTCCCCATGCGTTCTGAAGAGCTACAGCGGATTTTCTATAGGCATGTTTTTGCCCATATATGGCCTATAGTGAGAGCTCGCGCGCACACGTGCTGCAAACTTTAACGGGTGTTAATTTCCTTATTAATGGTCGTAGAAGGTTGATCAAGGTATCAAATTGCTCAAAATTATATGATCAATGCAATGAAATAAAAAAAACGGTGTTTCTGAGTTGCATTGAGGCGTTACGCGCGGAAACGCGCGCGCATACGTTTGCGCGCGCAATTTTTTGAAATGCTTAAAATGACCTAAAACGTACTCTGTTTTGGTCAAAAAGTGATTTTTAGCATTTTAAAATTTTGACGCGCGCGTACGCGCGCGTCGTGACCTTCAGGTGACCTTTGATGACATGACCTGATGACCCTTGATCTGAAGTTTATGTCATGTAAATTTGATTGATTTTTGATAATTGATAATGGAGATATGATTGATAATGTGATTTTACAAAATGGCGTCTAGATGACGTCATGATGACGTCATGACATTAAGATTCTTGCAGAATTGAGGTCTTATTGATGTTGATATGTGGTGATATTTTGATGATTATTGAATATGAACTTTCTGAGATTTGCTGTCCACAAGAAATGGAGGAAATAAAAATAAGAAACTAGATTTTAATTCGTCATGCGGACGAATTAGGTGGTCTGTCGTATAGATAGATAAACAGGAAAAAAATATTTAAACAGATATTAGATTTAAAAATAGATAGACAAACAGATTTACATAATCAAACAGATACATACAAGAAAGATAATTATATTAGATGGATGGAGTGATGGATGGAGAGATAAATTATAGGTGGTTATATTAATAAAACATAGACATATATAGATAGATATAGAGAGACAGACATATAGATAGAGAGACAGACATATAGATAGATAGAGAGACAGACTTATAGATAGAGAGATAGATTGATAGATATATAGATATATAGATAGATAGAGAGATGATTGGTGGTTATATTAATAAAACATATATAAACATATAGATAGAAAGAGAGACAGACAGATAGATAGATAGACAGATAGATAGACAGACATATATATAGATAGAGAGACAGACATATCATGAAGCTATTACGAGCTATCTCGTAATAGCTTCATGCTGCGTGGTCCTATCGCGTTATGTAAGCGGGCTCTAACTTTCGCCTGGCGGCTCGCCAATTGATGTTAGATATCGTTCCTTCGCCCGAAGGAAGCGATAACAAAGGATTAAGAGAGAAATTGGAAGATGGTTCTCCTTCTCGTGATAGCTTCATGGATAGATAGACAGACATATAGATAGACAAACATATAGATAGACAGAGAGACAGAAATATAGATAGATAGAGAGACAGACATATAGATAGATATATAGATAGATAGATAGATAGATAGATAGATAGACATATAGATAGATACAGAGACAGACATATAGATTGATAGAGATCGAGACAGAGATAGATAGAGAGACAGACATATAGATGAATAGAGAGACAGACATATAGATAGATAGATAGATAGATAGACAGATAGATAGATAGATAGAGAGACAGACAGACAGATAGATAGATAGATATATAGATAGATAGATAGATAGATAGAGACAGGCAGATGGATGGATAGATAGATAGACATATCTAAACAGATAGATACATATATATTAGACAGAGAGAGAGTGAGAGAGATAAACAGACAGATAGATATACAATGTAGGTAGATAGACAGACAGACATATGGATAGATAGAGAGAGAGGGACGTATTCAAACAGAAAGATATATATTAGACAGAGAGATAGATATGTCATGTAGGTAGATAGACAGACAGATAAATAGATATGATATAAAAAAGTAATTATAATCTGTTTTATTTTGCAATATTTTAGCTATTATTTGTTAGAATTCTTATAATTGATCGTGGGCAAGATAGCTAAAAAAAAAAAAAAAAAAAAAAAAAATCATGTTCACCCGCGGACTCGAACCCCTGCCTGCATGATGGAATGAGAAGTAAGTCTGACGCCTAACCGATTGAGCTAGAATATTTCCCATAGACTTAACACGTAAGCAAAACACCAGAATCTCAAATCCAATCTTGCAAGTGAATTACGGGCATGATCCCGACATCTGATCGGAAAATGAAGGAAACGCAACCGAAAGCTTAGAATCTCAGCTACAACATACTAAAAGCTCAGGGATAACTAGCAACAAAAATTGGAGATATGGCTTACGAAATAGAAGAATGTAGAATCTAGTTTTGAGAAAAAGTCATGTCCCATAGAAATTACACGCAAAATGAGTAAAAATGACATGCCATTATTATTTGCAATTTTTGAGGATGATCTGTTTATCAAAATGAAAAATAAAGGCAATAACTCAGAAAGAGTAAGAACTAAGCTACAACATATCAAAAATTGGGTGAAAATAGACCGATATTCACGGAGTTAGAGCAAGATTTGCATAATTATAATGACGTCATAATAGGCAAAATGGATTTTTTGACTTCCGACGCCATTTTGATGACGTCATAATATAATTGAGGGTCAAATGAGACATGAAATTATATCTCTAGTTCATACTCTATCAAAATATGAAAAAAAAATTGGGGGTCCCCACGCGTTCTGAAGAGCTACAGCGGATTTTCTATAGGCATGTTTTTGCCCATATATGGCCTATAGTGAGAGCTCGCGCGCACACGTGCTGCAAACTTTAACGGGTGTTAATTTCCTTATTAATGGTCGTAGAAGGTTGATCAAGGTATCAAATTGCTCAAAATTATATGATCCATGCAATGAAATAAAAAAACCGGTGTTTCTGAGTTGCATTCAAGGCGTTACGCGCGGAAACGCGCGCGCATACGTTTGCGCGCGCAATTTTTTGAAATGCTTAAAATGACCTAAAACGTACTCTGTTTTGGTCAAAAAGTGATTTTTAGCATTTTAAAATTTTGACGCGCGCGTACGCGCGCGTCGTGACCTTCAGGTGACCTTTGATGACATGAACTGATGACCCTTGATCTGAAGTTTATGTCATGTGAATTTGATTTATTTTTGATAATTGATAATGGAGATATGATTGATAATGTGATTTTACAAAATGGCGTCTAGATGACGTCATGATGACGTCATGACATTAAGATTCTTGCAGAATTGAGGTCTTATTGATGTTGATATGTGGTGATATTTTGATGATTATTGAATATGAACTTTCTGAGATTTGCTGTCCACAAGAAATGGAGGAAATAAAAATAAGAAATAAAAATAATAAAGAAAGAAAATTCGGACAAACATAAGAGGTGATCTGTCATAGACAGACCACCTAATAAAGAAAGAAAATTCGGACAAACATAAGAGGTGATCTGTCATAGACAGACCACCTAATAACGGAATTAAGTTCTTGAATAACGTGTATCACATTATGATAGTGCGATAATAATAATAAGAATATTGATAAAAATGATAATAATAATAATACCAATGATAATAATAGTAATACTAAATAACGGCAGTTCTTGAATAGCGTGTATCATATTGTGATAATGCGCTTCCAATGGAATTCATTAGTATACCTTGCTTCAGTCCCGCAGCCTTTTACAGCGCGGTGGTATTTCAAGGAATAAATCCCTGCCAGTTACCAAATTATCTCCCTTTGGTTGAGTGCAGCACAGTGTGGACTAAATTCTTGCTGAAGGCTGGGATTCGAACTCACAACCGTCTGTTTCAAAGTCAGAAGATTAATCGCTCCATTGCTTTAAGTATAAAACAAACAAACAAACAAATCACACTCACCATGCCATCTGACTGTGTTTACGTACTATGACAGAATGAGAATCAAACTCTTTTCACCTATATTTAAAGAGGCTAAAATTACGACACCTATATAGTCCAGGATAGAATGGGCATAACCTTGTTTTTTCATATATACAATATTTTTTTATGGTTTCTTGTCAATTCGAGGGTGCTGATTACGAATATGAATGATGCCACTCGTGTAACCTTGAGCATTTTCTGCAAATTGGCAAAATCCAATATGGCGCCAAAATATGCATATTACCACTGAAAATCATAAAATTGCCAGCAAATTTGCTATAAAATGTATGTAATTGTGTTGCAGGAGTGAAATACTCTCTGAAAAAAACATTTTTTGACAAAATATTTACATCTTGATATTCAAAATGGCCGCCACAGACCTCTGTATACCATATTATGTACAATATGCAAAAGGAAAATTAATTTTTCAAAAAAATGATCACAAACTGCAAGTAACTGTGATCTATGGACGAAGTAATACATGAATCATCAATGCTAACATGATATATCATTTATTATGTCATGTATGGGAAAATTGTTGTATTTGATATTCAAAATAGCTGCCACTGGCCCAAATAGTACTTTCTATGGCAAAGGGGCCAACAAAAATCGCAAAAGTGAGCAGTAAAATGCATATTATTAAGAGAAACGAGTTGAATACTGAATAAAAACACAATTGCTAAGGAAATATATTATCTAATATGTCATGTATGTGATAAATGCTGTATTTTGATTTTCAAAATGGCCGCCAAAGGCCCTAACAGTATTATGTACAATGAGAAAGAGGACAAAGAAATCACAAGAGTAAGCACTAAAATACATTTATTTGTGATGAATAAATGGGATACTGTCTAAAAAAACACATTTTTTTACGAAATATATCATTCAGGTTTAAAGTTTGTGTTTTACTGTATTTTGACTTTCAAAATGGCCGCCAAAGGCCCTAACAGTATTGTGTAGAGAAAGAGGACAAAGAAATCACAAGAGTAAGCACTAAAATACATTTATTTGTGATGAATAAATGGGATACTGTCTAAAAAAACACAATTTTTTACGAAATATATCATTCAGGTTTAAAGTTTGTGTTTTACTGCATTTTGACTTTCAAAATGGCCGCCATAGACATTGATTGTATTATGTACAATGCGAACTAGAAAATAAATTTTCAGAAGAGTGAGCACCATAAATGCACGTAATTGTGATCTATGAGTAAAATATTGTCCGAAAGCATAATTTCTAACAAGATATATCAGTTCTTCTGCCAGGTAGGTGATAAATACTGTATTTTGAAAGTCAAAATGGCCTTTACAGGCCCCAACAGTATTATGTACAATGTATGGGGACAAATTAACAGATTTTGGCTTTGCTTGACTAAATGGTGTTGTATGAGTGAAATATTGTCTAAAAAGATTATTACTAACATAATATATCATATCATCTAAAATTTAGCTGATAAATGTTTTATTTCAACATTCAAATGGCCGCCAAATGCCCTTTTGTGAAAATTATCTGTCCTCATTCAAATTGTACATAATACAATAAGGGCCCATGGCGGCCATTTTCCATTTCAGAATGCAGCATTTATCACCTTAAATGCACCAGATATGATATACCTCGTTAGGAACCATGGTTTTAGGCAATATTTCACTCTTATATCACAATTATAATGTGCAATACTTATTGTCTAGCAAAGCCAAATTCTGTCAAAATTATATGTCCCAAAGTACAATGTACATAATACTTTTGGGACCTATGGCAGCCATTTTGAATTTCAAAGTACGACATTTATTACCTCCATGACCAATATGTGATTTATTCATTAGAAATCATGTTTAAGACAATATTTTTACTCATACATCACAGTTACATGCATTTTATGATTCTCACTCTTGTAAAAAGTAGATTCCCTATACGCATGTAACATAATTTAGTTAGGGCTTGTATCAGCTATTTTGAATGTAAAAATACAACATTTATCACATAAATTGCATTTATATTTCGTTCAAAATTATGTTTTTAGCCAGTATTCCACTCACTTATCTTAATACTAGTAATATGCATTTTGTACTCACTCTTGTGATTTTCTTTTGTCCCCATTAACATTGTACATAATAGGCGTACTGTCAGGGCATTTGGTGGCTTTTTGAATATTAAAATGCTTCATTTATTACATACATGACATAAAAAATGATACATTTCGTTAGCAATCATGTATTCATCCATTATTTCACTAAAAATCACAATTACTTGCATTTAGTGCTCATTTTTGTGAAATTTAGTTTTCCCCATTCATATTGCACATAATATAGAATACAGGGGTCTATGGCGGCCATTTTGAATATCTAGAAAATATTTTTTGTCAAAAATCGTTTTTTCAGAGAGTATTTCACTCCTGCAACACAAATACATACATTTTATAACCAATGTGCGGGCAATTTTATGATTTTCATGGGTAATTAGCATAATTTGGCGGCCATATTGGATTTTGCCAATTTGCGGAAAATGCTCAAGGTTACACGAGTGGCATCGTTCAGATTCGTAATCAGCACCCTCGAATTGACAAGAATCCATCAAAAATATTGTCTATATGAAAAAACAAGGTTTGGTCAAATGTCTATGGGGCCTATCCTAGACTAATAGCAGTTAATGCAAGAGTGTGAATTGAAATTCGTATTGTCTCTTGCTAAGAATATCGCATTTATTATTATTTATAAGGAAAAAAAAACCACTTAGGATTATAAAGCCATCCGCTTTGTCCTTTTTTGTTCCATTTAAAAATTCACAAATAGCCTTTGAAGTTTGATATGTCTTTAAAACGCGGTCGTAATCTTCACTTGTCAATTTCGCCATGAATAATCAATTTCTCAATAAAGGTGACGCCAAATAAAGAGAGATATTGTAACTTCATCCTTTTTGTCTACTTCTTTCCCTCTTTCTTCTTACGGTTTTTGAATAGACTGCGACCTTGTATACTTCACTCCTTTGGTGTGTGCTGATCACGATCGCTTTCTCGTATGAGGCGCCGTTTGTACCAAAATTATATAGAACAATTATTTGTTATATAATCATTATTTAACAAATAATAACAATTATATATATATAATTTATATATAAATAATTACTATTTTATAATTTAACAATGTTCATTATTTATATATTATTACAAGCCACGCTTCATTATTTATAAATAATAGCAATTCGACACTCCATTATTTATAAATAATGATTATTTGTTTTCCATTATTTATAAATGATGATTATTTGTTTTTCATTATTTATAAATAATGATTATTTGTTTTTCATTATTTATAAATAATGAAGCGTGGCTTGTAATTATATATAAATAATGAAAATTGTTAAATTATAAAACAGTAATTATTTATAAATAAAATATAAATTATATATATATGATTGTTATTATTTGTTAAATAATGATTATATAACAAATAATTGTTCTATATAAATTTGGTACAAACGGCGCCTCATATTCTCGTTCTAAATAATACGCATGTTCATGTTCATGGCCGTATACAGAGGGGAAAGTTGTCCCCAGAATTTTGTTTCCGATTTTTTTTACAAAATTCAATAAAATTGTACACGAAATCCTCCAAATTTTACTTTACAAAATGCAAAAGCGCCCTAATTACAGACTCGCTCACTTCGCTCGTGACACACATTTCACACACACCCATAAACGATTGCTATATAGATACACACTCCGCTGTACTTCGATACAAACCCTAGGTGAAAATATACACTCACAATCTCTCCTTTGCTTATCCCTCTTCTCTCGACCCTCTCTCCGCATCTCATTTCTTTTTTCTTGCACTTTTCTCCATCACCATCATAATCTCTCCTTAAATCATACACATACTAAGTTTGGTGTGGAATGTTAGGTATTCCCCATTCTACCTTTATATATTCTTCTCTCATTTTTTCCCTATTGTTCTATCTCCCCTTAAAATTGTAAACTTGTATTAATACCAAGGGTGCTGGATTAACCAAGATTTGTTTAGAATAAATAAAGGTTGATCAGAGTTGAATCTAAAAAGCAGATTTTCAATAATGCTAAGCTATGAAATTATTCCATGCACATCACATAAAAACACTTACTTGTAATATCTTTACCCAATATTTTTTTTCTAAAGTGACAAGTTATTCCATTGTATATTAAATGGATTAACTACAGCATTGGGAATTCAGTCTGTGCATATGCTTGTTGCTATGTTGGGCATATCACATAAAATCTATCAGGATCCAAGTTAAGAATGTAAATGTAAATTTAATGTGACTTATATTAAGCTTATTTTAAACTTATTAAGCTTATATTAAACTTATTATAATAAGTAATTAAAAAAGCTCATGCAAATAAAGATCAATTGCATTAAAAAAACATTTCACAATTAAGAGATCACACAAATTCAAGATATGATCTGGATTGCATGATTGCTAACTTTATTTCCTCTCTTTCAAATGGCATTTGAGAATCATCATAATCACATAGCACACATCATCTTTAATATATATATATATACATACTCATTTGATTTGTTACATATATACAAGTCTAGTATAAAGACAAAACTTTTGATAGTTTACAACCAAAATGACACACACCATCACACACCCATCCACACACACATAGGCCATTAGTCTGAACTCGGGTCTAATTCAAACTCTGGTCTAAGATTGTGGTCTAACTATGGAAAGCCAACTGTGACAAAAATCACAAACAGTAGGGGTTCATAGTATCACCTCACTTGACTATCAAATCATTCTGAACTGCCCTGGAAGGGTAAATAAGAAACATACCATGTAAACAAAATTGTGACATTTTTGGCTTCCCACATTTTGGGGGGATTAGACGCTGGTCTAAGTTAAACCCAAGTTCAGCACACGGGCCATAGGTTCTATATTGCACTACAATTCATTCACAAGATGACTGGGAAAAGTTTCTATTGTTGTATAGGTAAACAGTAAAGATGCTGTTTAAAATTTTATGTACTGTTTTTTAATATGAGCCTCACATCAGTTGTTTAAACAGTTTAAACAGCCATGCTTCATTTATTGAGAATTAATATCAAAAATTAAACTTTGTTGTGTAAGACTTTAAACAGCATTTTACCGTGTACATAATAAAGTACCGTATATCTGGGGAGCATTTCATGACAGGACTTGTCAGACGTTTTATCCGAAAAGTACTGTTTTCTCCGACAGTTACTACGGTAACAGTGCCTGTCGGCCAATCATAATCAAGGAAAGTTATCAGAGCTGACAACTTGTCGGACGAAAATGTTGATGAAATGCTCCCCAGGGTCCTATAACACAAACTTACTGATTAATCATAAAGCTAATTATTACACTTGATATCACTGACCACAATATTCAACCAAGCTTAAAACCAACTGTACAATCAATCACTAAGGATTGTGGTATGGGGTCCTTGTAAGCATTTCAATTTCAAGGATACTACATGTACGTTGCAAGAAACACTACAAATCTATTAAAAAATAGCAAAAGATTCAATTCCATTGCACATAAATTTGTCATCATGTCCTTAAGAATATTCATCATAAATGAATACAAGAATCAAAGTGAACCATACATAAATTTTGCATTGTTGTTTAATGACGCATTGTCATAGAATCCCAACCATTAAGATTCTCATGATCTTACTTTGCGCTGATGACCGAATGTCTATTTAGTTATCAACATAAAACTTGTTCAAACTGGGCTTCCTACGATGAAAACATATCAAATTTTATCCCCAATCCTACTAAATGAGATAATTAGTAAATGAATCATTTTGTTTGGTAAGACTCTGAATAAAGATATTCTGCTTATTCTTTGGATTTTTCTTGTTTGAAGACCAATATCTCAAACATCATGAAATCATTACCCAAGCTAGGGTAACACCAAAACCGAAATCTCCCGAGGAACTTCAGACCGATTCTGCCAGAATACTGCCTGATTCGGATAGTTTCGGTGGATTTGAATGTTCCCGAATCCTTCCTGACTTTTCTCGCATTCGTGGAGGGAGAGCAGAATAGTCCCGAAACCACCCAAGTACGTGTATTCGGATGAATTCACAGCTGATTCGGTTCCGGTGTAACCCTATAGCTCAAGGTGTCAAAAGACAATATTCTCCCAATAACTTGGTGAAAAGGTTGTCCATATTTTCCACCACCTTCACTAGAGTAAAAGGATTACTTTCACTCATTGAATTATTGATGTTAACAAGGACACAAAATATTGTCCACCCACCACGATCTTATATCTTCAAGACAGTGGATTTCCATGGAAACATCACATCGGCTGTAAGGGTACAGCTGCGAACCAGTACTGACCGCACAGAAACGTTGTAAGCGCTAACAATATGCTAACAGAGGCCCTGTTACAATCGGTAATGTAGTAGTGATGCCTATAATGTTACAACAATCCATTACTTACACATTAAAAGAAATGTTTTGACTTCACAATCCAAAAGACGTGACTGGGCTTACTGTTAGCGCTGTGTTAGGTGAACAACGTTTCTGTGCGGCCGGCACTGAACAAGAATATTTCAGTATTTCATAAGATGAAAATCAGCATTTCATAACATGAAAATCAGTATTTCATAAGATGAAAATCAGTATTTTGGTGAAGAAATCAGTATTTTCAATGAAATAACTATAGGACAACACATACAACTGAAACATTAGAAATCAGTATTCTGCATGAAACCATCAGTATTTTTTCTCATTTTCAGTACTAAGTATTGAATATCAGTACTAGTTGGCAGCTCTCTAAGATTAACCCAAAAGGACTGGGGGGGGGGGGCATCATGGCCCCCCTCGACACTTTGTGTGATATTTACGGAGTGCAAAAAGACAGCACCGCAAAATTTAATGACTTTTTTCTTTGAAGTCTTGCGCAACTTCTAGACCAAATTTGCGACGTACGGGTATAGCATCACAACACCATGTGACTTTTTATGAGACAATGTCATAACGAAAATGGCTCAATTCTAGACTTTGTGTACAATGTCTATGGGAGATGAAATTCATGAAAGGGTGAATATTTTTCATTGTTAAATGGTCTGAAATACTTTCCATTGCAAAAAAATGAAGAAGAAAAACAGAAAATACATAAGTAATTCTAAAAACAAAGAAATAAATAAGGACAATTTTGACTTTTGCAATTTTTCTGTATGGAATCCTTTAAATAAGATTACAAAGATGACTTCAAGGGGTAAAATGAAAATTTGAAGTGAAATTGGGTGTTAAATATGCAAATGTTAAAAAAAAAAAAAAGTTGCATATTTCATTCATGATAAATAATAATTATTTTCATTCTTTTTATACTGGCTTGTGGTTTATGTGGTCAAGAATCTGCGGGCCAAATTTCAGCGCAATTGCACGAACGGTGGCCAGGATCAGCAGGGAGGGGGGGAGGTCATGACAGCCCCCTCTCAGTCCTCAATACATCTCAATGGGGGGGGGGGGGGAACGGTCTTACATTCTTCAGGGAGGGGCTTCCCCTGCCCCCTAGACGTATCCCAGTGATTCCCATTGTAGAAAACGGAAAACAAATGAAAAATAGAATTATAATGAAACACTTCCATACTATCATGAATATTCACATACCTGTAAATGTATATGACAAATAATCAAAAATATATACATGGCATCTCTTTCTATATAAATATCCTGAACATCTGAAATGATAGTACTCTGTGATAATATGAATCCTACATGGATAAAAAAAAGAATCATGTGTATTTTCTTTATTTACAAGTTAAATCACTAAAGTCTATCGAAGGAGCAAATGTTGCATTGTTTAATGCTGTTTATTTACATACTTTTTAAGCACTGCCTGTTATATACATATAAATATGTACAACATTTACAATATGTACATGCATATACATGCACCTATATGTGAAAGCGAAGCTTCATTGTATTTCTCATCCTACTAACAGAGTACAATTTTCTGAAAACCCTATAAACAGAACATTAACCCCGAAATAACTATAGAGACATAAAAGATGCTACATAATTCATCTCCAAGATAACGACCATTCATGCTCTTGTTTTGCCTTCCTCCTCCCTCCCTCCCCCTCTCTCTCTCTCTCTCTCTATATATATATATATATCTGCCCCTTTTTCTCTCTCTCTCATGAGTTCACATCAAATTTTCTGTTTACAAAAGTCATAAACATTCATTGTTATACTGTAATTTTCCTCCGGAATTTTGGTTCCAATCCCATAAAAACTTAGAAGTGTGACATTTCCATTCGCAATGTCACAGAGTAAAAAAACCTGTTTTTTATACTACTCTGTTAACTATATGAACCTTACAGAAGTTGTTTAACATTTTTAACGACCATGCTTCATTCATTGAGAACTAAAAACTAAACTCTGTTGTTAAAAGTTTTTTAACGCTTGTTTGAACTGTGTTTACAACTACTGCAAGGTTCATATACTGAACAGCATTGTATAAAATTTCTTAACGACGTTTTTTTTATATCCATGTAATAGACCACTTTTGAACAGAGACAGATGCTGAGTGACTGAGTAGAGAGGTAAACTATTCCAAATTTTGGAAGTGGTTAATATAATATACTTAATCCCTTGTCAACAGCATAATAATCTTGCACTCTATTATCTAGTACCAAGCACATTCTTGCATAATGATATATTTGCTACAAAAATAGATACATACATGTATACTCTATCTCAGAAGCACATACGCTGAGTGAAGACATTCATTAGAAATCATTGCAAATATATTTTTTCTTTGCACATCATTTGGAATTCAATTTACTGTTTTGAGTAATCGCTTTCATCATTGGGCTAGATTCGGTTATCAACACACCAGAACCCACACAAGTGGTGAATCAAAATTGTCCATTATGTAGTCTCATCAATAATTTGTAACAAATTCTAATTCCTTATATCTTCTAATTAATCTCTTATAATTGATCACACAATCTCAGCATACATATAACTCCATCCTTATACAAACAACATTTTGTGAACAAGCAAATAGCAAGTCTGGTGCTTCGTCACACTTTCCTCATTATATGTTTAAAAAGACAACTTTAAAAGTCCAATGGCAAGATTTTCTTTCAATTAAAAAATAAACTTGGTTTTGTTTCTTGTGATAAAAGTACAATTAACCGATCTTCAACTCATGAACACAAGTATATGTAACAAGTATGTCTTCTGAATTTATCTAGATTTATTTAGAAGAAAGGTAATTTATTCATAAGCAATGCTAAGAATGATAATGTGGATAACCAAGGAATGAAAATAAATAGAAATAAAATAATACAACTGTGATCATTTAGAAACCCTGATAGTTTACAAAAAGCAACAAAAAAAAAATCCATGTTACTATCCATTCAATATACCAAATGATAATTAGTTATGAATATAACTATAAATATAAATAAGATGATACGTATGTGATTATGAAGTAACCCTGATATTGAAGGGAACAAGGAAACTTCTTGTTCTTTAATAATTTAACAAGCCAAATAATAATAAGGAATTAAAAAGAATAAAATACCATAACTATGATTATCAGGCCATCCTGATATTATGAAAAGCAGAAATGAAAATCCTGTTGTTTTTAAATAAATAAATATAAAAAGTTTTAAAAGCACACAAGAGGTTTTATATGGAACATATAGCTTGACTAAAGCAACACGTATTCAAGGTATTACCCAGCAATGCTGTTTCACTTGCAGGAGTGAGTTAACACAAAACTTTATAACATATGTTTTACTAGCAAGAGTTGGTACGAATGTACATCTCCTCCTTCCCTTTGACCTTAGCAATGTCCCCAAAGTTGAGAATTGGATTGCCTGGTTGCAAATCAACAAGTATCTCATCATTCCCCCTTTGCTTTTGACCCAAACAATTACTCTCTTTGTGAGTCTGTTTTCCCATTTGGCTAGTTGATCAAAGACTTATGTAAACATTTCCAGTTTCCTGATGACCTTAACGATGCCCCTTGAACTTGAGACTGTACCAATTCTTTGAATCCCCCAGTTGAGAGATTGATGAGAACCTCATCATTTACCCTTTTCCTTTGATCCCAACAATGATACCCCTCTTTGCGAGTCTGTTTTCCCATTTTATAACTTCCCTTGGCTGGCAGAACATGGTAAGCATCTTCAGTTTCCTAATAAACTTAACATAGCCCCTCTAATTTCTATCAGTATATCATCATTTTCCCCTGATGTTTCCCTTCTTGCTGGTTTTGTACCCAATTCTATGCTAGCCTACCAAGATATATGTCAACATCTCTCTTTTGCCTTTAACTTGATCATTCAGTTCTCATCGAGTCTGTACCAAATTCTTTGGGTCCCCCAATTGACCAATCAACAAGCACGGCAGCATCTTCTTTTCCTGTTGACCTTAATGATATCCCTCTTTATGCACTTTGTCAAATGGCAGAGCCTAGTGGAATCCCACACGCATATTTTCATCGGGGACAGAATAATGGGGAAAATTCAGAAAAGCTACCATGCAAAGAGACATAGCATCTTTACACCACGACTCTGGCTAAAAGACATGGCACAAACTTTTTACAAGTGGTCCCACTGCACTTACGGATGCAGAGAGGATGTAAAACGGAAAAGATTCTTGCCATCCATTGGAAAATGCTATGTATCCGTTGTGTACACTTTGCCTACGTGTTTTGTACACTCTATATCCATCGAGCATCCGTCCACTGTGATTTCATTGTTCGCCCATTTTGTCCATTGTCTGGAGGGGATAAAAACGGATGGAGCCACCCTGAAATTCTGCTTGTCCGCTGTATCCGTTATGAATACGTTTTGTGTCCAACGGCCGGTGGGACCAGGCCTTTAGTGAGTCCAAGCCAAATTCTATGAATCCCCCGGTTGGCCGATCAAGAAGTATGTCAGCATCTCGCCTTTGCCTTTGACCTTAACGATGCCCCTCTCTGTAAGCCTGTATCCCATTGGAAGAAGGATGTTCCTCATATCTTGAGTGACCTGAATCTTCTCAGGTATTCCAGTGCTGTCCATGCGGCTGGCCACGTTGACAGTGTTGCCCCATATGTCGTACTGGGGTTTGCGGGCACCGATGACGCCCGATACGACTGGACCCACATTCAGACCTGAAAATAATAATAAGAACATACAAAATTCAAACACATATCGCCCTTGATAAGTGCTTCATACTATTTCATTGGCTCTGGAATACGCTGATCAGGTGCTCAAGCATTCAAGGAATCTGTTCCTACTACTACTGGTTAATCATTTACAACACCTGGGTGGAAAGTGACAGATGTATAAAATTGCCTTCCCAAGACATATTTCAACAACATATAGAGCATGAAATTGTATTCTTGTTTTGTCCTCTGAGATCTGGGGCCCGTAACACAAGTTCCTGCTCTATGTTTTGAATAAAATATTTATAATAATAAATAACAATAATTATTGAAATATTAATTCTGATTGGTCTTTGTCATTTATCAATAAACTACAAAACGGAGTGTGACAGAGCCCGGATTTGAATTGATGTATCGTTGAATTGAATAAAAATGACAGTTTATCTTACCAGGCCTGAAAAGAGGCCAGATATACTAAAGCCACATATGAGCTATACACGATAAAGCCTGAAATGGGAAGATATCAGAGACTGAAACCATGCAAAAGCAAGAAGACTGACATCTCTCATAAGATTAAATCAAAAGGTGAATTTACCTATCCTCATCTTAAAATTATTGAAGGAATGTTCGTTGACGTATTTGAGCTGTTTCATGAGGGAGAAGGCAAAGTCTGCCAGAGCGCTGACGTGGCTGTTGCCATCCTTGTCAAAGGTTTCTTCTGTTAACCCTGAGGCCGCCATGTAGGTGTAGCCAATGGTCTTGATCTTCTCAATCTGGATAAAGTCATTTCGTCCAATGATCTGACAAGATGAAAATAAGTATAAAAAAAAAAGAATTATAAAGTTTTCTATAAATTGTTTATCAAGACAGATTCCCTTAGCTGGTGTTTCGTCAAAGTGTTTGCAAAGTTGCGCACAACTTCATGCATGACTGGAACATTTATCATTTAGAACAAGAAAGGGTCACCAGTCGAGCATAAAGTCATTCATAACTTTCAAACATCTCTATGAAACAGAGAGGGATTTTTTTTTAGTTGTGATTTGACAGGATAGCATGAACTTGCCATTAATTAATAATATTCCAAATGCTGTTCATAGGTGGTGTCATAAACGCTTGTCATTAGTCTGTGCCATTTTCAGGAGGAATCTCGCTATAAATACTATGCGTCTTCTCACTTTCCTGCAGTCTCCATTAAGTTGCCTAAGTTAATTGTGATGATCGGCCGAAGATAATTGTGAAGATTTGGAATGAAAGCCGCTTGCAAGATTCCTGCGAGAAACATCTGGCTCTGACGTTTGAAAAGGTATATGATAAAAAGTTCCATGCTAGAGTGACATTAACCACTTAAAGGAGAATGAAACTCATGGAGCAAGTTGGCTTTTGTGAAAGCAGAAAAATCAAAGAATAAGATCAACAAAAGTTTGAGTAAAATAGGACTAGCAATAGAAGAGTTATGAGCATTTGAATGTCGAGATCACTAATGCTATGGAGATCCTCCCATTGGCAATGCGACCAAGATCTATGATGTCACAGATGAACAACTCTCCCATTTTGGACACTGAAAATATACCCCAAAACATCTCTTTTTGCTCATTATAATCATATGACAAACAATTCATCAATGATATAATGTTGTGAAACCCCTGTACTTGTCCTCTCATAAAGAGAACACCTCACCTTGTGATAGACTCTATAAAAGTGAGAATATAAGTGAAATAAGTACTAAAGTAATGAGGGAGTTGTACGTGTGTGACATCACAGATCTTGGTCGCATTGCCAATAGGAGGATCTACATGGCATAGTGATCTCAATATTCAAATGCTCATAACTTTCTTATTATTCATTCAATCTTCCTCAAACTTTCAACAATATGTTTCTTTGATTTTTCTCTTTGATATGGATACAGCTGGTTTCAAGGGTTTCATTCTCCTTTAACGATTAAATTCTGCAATTCCCATAGGCTTTCATCATAACAGGAACCACCATGTTCCAGTAGGCACTGGGTCAAGATTGGACTTACCTCGTCAAAGTCATGGATAATTTCATTTAGGAGTCTCAAGCACTCGACGCCCTCGTTGTTGGCCTCAAGCTCAACGTAGAACTCTGAGAAGTTTGAGATGGATGCAAACATGACGGCGACAAAGTCATTGTCTCGATGGTAGAGGTCCATGTCCCGGGCGGAATTCTTGAGGAAGTGCTCGGCTACGAAGGACGGCAGGATGTTGTTGAGGAGACGTTTGTTGTAGGCCTGGAGATTGGCCATTTCGTCTTTCTCTTCTGTTGCCTAGGAAACGGGAAGCGTCATGAAATCATTTGAGTTCCATCTCTTTATCATTCAAACAATGAATAAAAAGAATCAGTGATGGTGTCACGACTTGGGACCAGCTTCACAAAGAGTTACTTTGTTATCCAATGGTGACTATTGTAAAATCCTTGATTTTGATCAGCCGTAGAGCATTGTTACTATCATTGTAGATACCATTGGATGGCAAAGTTACAATAGCTGTAAGTCCTGATGAAATAGGGCCCAAAGAGCAATTCATGAAAGAAATAGTTATTGATAAGTTTGTTCTGAGATGATCAATGATGTACGTATCCCAGTAGCTTATAACAAAGAATTATCTATTTCATGAAATGCTCCCCAGATTGGGAGATCTGAGTCATGAGACCACATATGATATTTTAATACTCAATAGTGTGTTAACAAGACTTAGGCTAAGAATATGGCGAAGACTAGCAAATATATTATCAACATCATCACCTTCACCTTCACTATCATCACTATCACCATCGTCGTCGTCATCATTATCATCATCATCATCATCACCAATACCACCACCACCATCATCATCACCATCATCATTATTACCATCATCATCATCATTATCACCATCATCATCTTCACCATCGTCGTCATTATCATCATCATCATCACCATCATCACCATCATTATCATCACCATCATCACCATCATCACCATCATCACCATCATCATTATTACCATCATCATCATCATCATCATTATCACCATCATTATCATCATCATCATCATCATCATCATCACCATCATCACCATCATTACCATCATCATCAACATTACCATCATCATCACCATCATCATTATCACCATCATTATCATCATCATTATCATCACCATCATCATCACCACCATCATCATCATCATCATCATCATCATCATCATCATCATCATCATCATCACCATCATCACCATCATTACCATCATCATCATTACCATCATCATCATCATCATCGCCACCATCATTATTACCATCATCATCATCATAATCATCATCACCATCACCACCATCATCATCATCATCACCATCATCATTATAACCATTTACCACCACCACCATCACCATCATCATTTACCTGCAGCTTCCATAAGAAATCCAGCCTTGCTGTTGATTCCACCTGTCTCCCATGTATCCATAGAGCGACGATATAGACGACCAGTATAACAGGCGTGACTATCGTCAGGGAGATGTAATTAGGCTCTAACATTCTATGAAAAACAATAGAGAATGGTAAAAGTGTGAATAATCCTCAAGTCAACGCTAGTAAAACCCGAATGTCATTGAGGTGTTAAAACCTTGTATTTCTAAATAAAAAAAAGGGTGGACAGCTTGTCACAATCCCAATGGATGAATATCCATTGCATCTAAAACATACTTTCTTATCATTTTTTCCATTTTTCTCAAACTTTCATTGTAATTTTTTGTTATTATTTTTAAAATTATCTTCCATTAATTTTTGGTAGTCTTAGGTTTATATAATTTCTAATTCCGTTAGTTCTATCCAACTCAACTTACTTGTATTTTTCTATGCATCAAGCGCTTAGAAGCAATGCATATTAAGCGCTTTTTAGAATGTATGTTATTATTTATAATTATTGATCTGCTTTTTAACTTTTTTCTGTTAAATACAATTCATCTAGTTTAAAAGTTTTAAAAGATTTCATTCTCCTTTGAAGAAATTGCTTTTACTTACTGGACATAAGCTTGCTGTAGAGTATCATAGTTTGTGAGTAGATTGACTTGAATGGTTTCCATAAGGGAAAGGTATATTGCACCAATTAGAAGAAGGAATATAAGTTTTGTCAGACTGCCAAGTTGCTGGAACACGGCGCAACTCAGCATGATGAGCAAAATGCTAAAGGTAAAGTACTGCAATGAAAAGGAAAGAAAACAAATAAATGTAAATGGTGAAAGTGAATCCACTACCTGGTGTGTGTCACAAAGCTGGGGTAAAAGGGTTTTGTTTAGTTTTTTATATGGAAAAAAGGACTCGGAACAAAGCTATTCTTTTTGGATATGAAAAAGGACTTTTTGAAACCCAAATAATGATTTTTAAATATAAAAAAGTGCACTCTGGAATTGATTATTATTGGTGCTATGTAAAAGGCTACTATTATTATCATCATTATTTAATATTAACATTGTTATTATGATGATTATTTATATTATGATTATCATAATTATTATTATCATAATTATTATTTTTATTATCAATATTATCATTATTATTATTACTACTACTACTACTACAACTACTACTACTACTACAACTACTGCTGCTGCTGCTGCTACTACTACTACTTCTATAATAACTTCTATATACAGTGGAGCGTTGTGGCCCAGTGGATTAGTCTTCGGACTTTGAAACAGAGGGTCGTGGGTTCGAATCCCAGCCATGGCGTAATTTCCTTCGGCAAGAAACTGATCCACAATGTGCTGCACTCAACCCAGGTGAGGTAAATGGGTACCGGTAGGAAGTAATTCCTTAAAAAGCTGTGTGCGCTATGAACGCCTAGCTTAGCCGGGTAATATAGGAGCGCCTTGAGCACCTAACAAGGTGGATATGTGCGCAATACAAATACCCTATATTATTATTATTATTATTATTACCATTGGGAAGTGACACGTAGGCTGATCTGGCCAGCAGTCGGGATGATTTTCTTGCCCTAAGGTGATATTGGAATCAATGACATCGGTGACGTTGACATCATCGGCACTGGGTAAGTCAAGCTTGTATGCGACGCATTCATCAACGGACGTCGTGTCATAAGCAAACTGTAACAGAAGAATAGGTTATCTTTAGCACTGTACACACATTTTGGGGGTGTTTCACAGAGATTTAAGTATGATTTAGAGTCGCACGTAAAAGCGTACTTGCGTGCTGTATAAAAGGCATGACCGCATTGGTCAGATCGTGCCATGAGGAAGCGCACTACTGCATATCAATTAATAAGATCACACGTTACATATCATGTACGCATCAGCATTTAAGTGCGAGTCTATGTCATACTTAACAAATATTTTTGAAACACCCACCTGGATAGATGCTAATAAGAATTGTAGTGTATGGTGCGTTATCAAAAACAAGAAATGTCTTTTGCATGGGAATCCTTTAAGTGGCCTCTCAATACCAATTTTCACACTCCATCATCGACAAAACAGTGGAGGATAAAGGAAAGCTACCATGAAACCCAGCTGAACCGTCTACAAAGAATCCAAAATACAGCGGCAAGGCTTATAACAGGCACTCGCGCACATGACCCAATTTCTCTTTGCGTTGTTTAAGCTCCATTGGTTTCCTAAGGAAAAACGAATACTCTATAATACTCATCCTCTGTTATAAAGCCCAGAATTGCCTCTCCCCACAGTACATATCTGGGGCCCGTTGCAGAAAGAGTTGCGATCAAACGCAACTAAAAAAATCTTGCGTAACTCGATTTCCAGCCAATGAAGCACCTGTATTCGGGACTTGCGCTTGATAGTTTGACTTGCGTTTAAACCCAACTCTTTCTGCAGCAAGCCCCAGAACTAATAGAACCGTATAAACCATGACGAAACCTTAGATCACATCCACACAACATCTTATCACCCGCCCCCTCCACCAATACAAATTCATAGGGTCAAAGAGCCCTTTCCCTGTCTGTCCCTGTTCTCTAGAATTGTCTACCTTTAAATATTAGAACTGCACAATTCTTCTCCATATACATATCTATTCTTGAAACTTACTCATTTTTAAAATAATGTTCATAATGTAGTTAGGTTTTGTGATGTACATGTAAGGCGCTTAGAGAAATTTTGTTAGGCGCTATGTAAGTATTGAATTATTATTATTATTATTATAATGTTCAATATAGTAGGTTTAATGTATAATTTTAGTAATTCAATATATTTTGTAAAGCACATAGAGAGTCTTTTGACTAATATGTGCGATATAAATGTTAGATATTATTATTATTATAGTACCGTTACAACAGGATTTATGCTAAAAGACACAGCACAGGCTTTTGACAAGGTACCAAAGTAAATTAAGTTAGTGAAAATTAAACGACAAGCCCGACCAAAAGAAAAGTTTTGAATAAAAAGAGAAAATTCCAACAAGTACAACACTGACACTTTCATCACAATCGGATGTAAAATAAGAGAGTTATGACATTTTAAAGTTTTGCTTAATTTCATTGAACAGTTATATGCACATCTTGGTCGCAATGCTAAAGAGGAGACTGATGACATCACTCACTCACTATTTCTTTTGTATTTTATTATACGAAAAAAGAAATATTCTAATTTTCTTTTCATTGTCCTTTGAAACAATGGTGTATTTCTTCCTGAACATGTGGAATTACCATTGTTTAACATTTTATGGTTCAGTCAAGTTGGTCCGTATTGTCAAATCTGTAAAACTTGAAATATTGCTGAATTCAAAAAAAGAAAAAAGAAATAGTGAGTGAGGGACATCATCAACTCTGTCATTTGCAAGTGACTAAATTGTGCATATAACTGTTTTATGAAAAATAAGTGAAACTTTAAAATGTCATAACTTTCTTATTTTGCATCCGATTTTGATGAAATTTTCAGCATTATGCTTGCTTGATTATTCTCTATTGAGTCAAATCAACATTTTTTTGGGGTGGACTTGACCTTTAGTAGACAAGCCTATCATTTTACGTCATGCAGTCACAACATCTTACTCCTTCAAGGGGCATGCATGTACACACACTATAACATAGAGGGAAAACATGTGTCAAAATTTTCCATGAAAGCAGAATTTTTACAATCATGTTATTCATTGCTGCTAGTTCATAAAAGAAAATCTTACCATAATTGTAAAGGAAGCAGCAAACATAAGAAAGAGTGTCCAAACAGCTAAGACTGAACTTAATATTCTGCTTTCTAAAACAACCTTGGATACTGTCTGGCAACCACTGGGATTGGCCTAAAAACAAGACGAAAATATATCAAAAATTAAAACTATTGGAATAGTAGATGCACAAGGATATCAAAGACATAATGTAATATGTGCTATACAAGAACTGTTTACTATATTATTAATAAGCCTACTTATATAGAGCTTAAATTAATGGAGAATTGAAATGATTGTCTCACACTGCAAGCAAAAAGGTGCAAACATTTCCTATTGCCTGTACAAATGTTTTCAGAAGGTCCATCAAATGATATCTGAGGATTGTTTACCATTACAGATATTTCTCTTTATATTGGAAAGTGGGAGGACTTTGAAATATATTCAAAACCTTGGTGTTATATTTGATTCCCACATGTCAATGTCGTACCACATCTTTCATATCTGTAGCACAGTCACTTTTTATTCAAGAAACATTCTAGCATCAGAAGGTTCGACCAGTCAGCCTGTCACAATGCTGTTCGTTTATTAGTTCTGTCTCGTATCGATTATTGCAATGAACTTCTTTCTACATGCCCCTCTAACTAATTAATTCGTATTCAACAGCTACAAAATTGAGCAGCACGATTAATTTTACAGGTTTCTGGAGATCATCCTTCCAAGCCTCTCTTAATTCTACTACACTGGCTTACTTTGAAACAGACAATAATGTTCAAATTACTGTTGTTTGTCAACAAAGCACTGAATAAACAGGCTTTCCAGAGAATTTGAATAACTGTTTGATGCTGTATACACCAACTAGAGCACTTAAATCGGCCGGTGACCCTCTTCGTCTCACATATTCATTAACTCGTACATTAGCCGGTGATACATCTTTCACCGTGTCAGCTTCAAATTACTGGAATGATTTGCCTCTAATAGTAAGACATTCTCCAACAACAGAAATTTTCAAAAAGGCATTAAAAACCCATCTCTTTCGTTGTTTATAGTTTCATAGTTTTAGCATTGTATAATTTATTTTAAGTATTTTCATTGTAAGTGCTTTGGGCCTTATTGGAAAAGTATCATTATTATTATTTCTGAAAAATGATGCACAGATACATAGGGCAGTCTATATAAGCCATGTCACATCACCATCTCAAAATCAGACTGATGGGAGAGTGATGCGTTGCAAGTGTGGGTGAGACGAGCTTCAAATTGGAATAAATTCTTCAGGATATTTGCAATTTCGCTGGCAATTTGGTCTCAATTTGGGTCAATTTGAATCATGTATTGATGGATCAGGCCGGGGATATCGAGTGCGATGACTTTTTTCATAAGGGGAACGTTTCGAAAGAAATTCATCCATCAGACACCTGGCCGTATATGTTTCAACTTGTTTCAAATGATGCTTTGTAAGTTTCTCTCCAGATATGCATCATGTTGGAACAGTGTTATGTGAATTGTATAACAGCATGCATGCATCAGACAGTAGCATGGCATACTGGTCTGTGAAAATATCAATACAATTCATTCATTTCACTCGAAAAAAAATAACATATATACAGGTGAATAGGAAATACATAATGACAAGAACAAAACAAAGTAACAAAAATGATAATACAGTAAATAATGTATAAAACAGGCTTCGAGTGTGGACTGGCATTAAAGATTTGTTGGATCTTAAAAGTTCTAGCCCAGTAAAGAAAGAAAAAGAAGAGATACAAAATAGAACATACAAAAAGAAAAGCATAAAAGGAAAAAAACAAACATTAACAAAGTTCAAATGAAGTGTTTGCCTTTCTAGGAAAATGATAGAAAAAAGGTAAAGGACCAGCGTATGTGGAGGGTCACAGAAAATCAACAGGTGAAATTAGTGAGAATTATTAAATATCAAATTAGTGAGATGATGAGTGATATAACATGTATTCAAACATGAAAATTGGACTTACCGTACACTTCTCAGCAAGAACTATGTACAAAGTGAGAGATGAGAAGACAACTATACCAACAAACACACCTAACATAAGGTAGGTCCTGAAAGGGAAAGATAAAGCGAGTTAAGTTATGATATGATCATTTCAAGGTCATATGCCTTATGATTCAAGGCATATGATAGTTACATTTAAAGGCAAAATCCTTATCAAAACATAAACTACAAAGGAAAGACAACTGCATATGCAACATTAAAACATAATTATGATAATGATGCTTTAATACTTCGGGGAGGCAAAAACATGTGGAAGATATATGACCTATGATCCTATGACTGGGGTAATAATAATTAAGCATTTAGAAACCAATGTATGAAGCGCTATATAAATAAATAATAATAATTATTATTATACATGATATCGATATAGGGCAAAAATCACCTTTAAGAATATATTACAGAAGGACAACAGCATATGCAAGATTGTTTGTACATATAATGGTTACTTCGGGAAGGCAATAGGAAGGCAAAATCATTATTAAGGATAAGATAGTTGGTAGAGAATGCCTGGGCAATAGTAAAAGGCAATATGATACTTAGGAAGTCAATGACATATGCAATGGTGTAAGGCATATGATACTTACTTAGGGAAGGCAACAACCTGTGCAAGGCATATGGCGATGAGGATGAGAAGTGCACAAACCATGTAAGAACTGAACATGGGGTCACGAACCTTAGAATACTGCATGATGGGAATATAAAAGATCATTTCATCAGTATACTGCTACACAACTTTGAGATCGCCATTGTAACTGGAAATGATTTTGATGTATGCATATATGTGCTTTAACAGGACATCAATGAAACAGAGCCTTACTGAATCGATCGTTTCTTTTTAATCCTGTATAAATATGTTGAATAAATAAATAACTTGGAACATGTTTCTTTGATGATTGCCGATATATGAGGGGTTGCTTTACAAAGTCTGATTCAAACTTATGCCTAAGGACCAACTTATATGATTGATTTATACACGGTAGCACAGGTCCTCTGTGCATGATCTGACCAATGCGGTGATGCATTATAAACCATATGCAACTATACTTTAAATGTTATATTCAGCCTGACTTAAAACTTTGTGAAATGTCTCTGGAACATCAACAACTGCAATATTGTATTTTACGAAATCAAAATAATGATTTTTAATGACAGAAAAATGTTTGTTTAGATAAAATAAGGTGGCATAAATAGACTATGGGGAAAAAGAATAAGGCCATATGTCATGATAAGCAGTGACTTTATCTGGTACTAAAATTTACTTTCACAAAAGTATTAAAAAAACAACAACACATTGAGAAGGAGCTCTTCATAAATCAGTGGAACATTATACTCTGGAAAGTCACTTTATCATCGTGGTTACCTAATCGCGGTGTAGCATTAGAAACTAAAACTAAAATATTTCTGAAGCTCTTCTTTCAAGTTAGTACACGTTAATCTGTAGTTAAATAACAGTAGGTCATCACTACACGCACCTTTTCTTCCAGATCTTTTTTAAGGAAAGTAAGCGTGAGCCTGCGGACATGTTCTGATCTCAACCTGTCAATACTCCTTGCATCGATGGCACGACCTAAGAATTCATTCACCTCTTCCTCCGGGTCAGTCTTCTCCTGGTTCTTATCAAGACCCAACCTGGGTGAAAAAATGTCATTAATGGCCATTAAAAGAGTGACTTTCATATTTACTAAAACATGCATAAACACCCAGTACATTTACATTGTTTCCCCCCTCTGAAATTATGTAGAGAACCATTGGTTTTCATCATCCTCCAGGGGGGGGGGGGCACTTCCATTATAATAATAATAATAATAATAGCGGTATATTTACCCAGGGTAGCCGCTTCAGTTCCGAAAACTGTTCTCCCAGCGGGCCCTGCTATTATTACCCCGGCTTTAGCTGGGCAAGTCGATACCAGGTGCAACCAAAGAAATGTGTAAAAAGGATCTATTTTTCAAGATTGGGCACGTTACATACCATAAGGGTGTAAAAAACACGAAACTACTGAAAAAGGGTATATATTTTGCTAGGAAAGCTATGTGTTTACGGTCAAATTTACGAAGGTATAAAACAGACTAAAATACTTAATAAAGGATGTACTTTTTGCCCCAACACTACGCAGTTAAGAGTACGATTTAAGCTAGGTGTGGGAGGTGGGGTGGTACTAAACCCAATTTAAGTAAAGGTAAAGCCGACGTCCATGACATAACAATTAAAATATTGCTGTAATTGTTTAGGGGGTCAATCAGGGAATATTTGTCAAGGGTACCGTTTTGTTTCCAATATTAGTTAAGGGTCGGTTTCACACACCAATACTTGTAAAAGGGTGCATTTTCAGAATATGGAAAATACTTGTTTAGGGTGCTTTTCGAAACCCTGTAGTTGCGCCTGGTAGCCACTCGTCAATGGAAGTCACCCCACTGAGAACATTCCCATAGCAACAAGATCGCTTGACGTAAAAGATTTTGAAAACCACTTTCAGGTGATCAAATGGGAACTCTAGCAAAGCGATCTTCCAAACTGGTTTCCTGAACCGGTTTTCAGTAAACTAGTTTTAGAAAGCGTAATGGAAACAGGGTCTAGGATTAGGTAATGTCGGCTTAAACCAACAGACAATAGACGAAGCGGGTGTAGACCGACTGGCATTGAACCTCTAGTGGTATTCCCGACACTGATGAGGTAGAAATATAAGGATAGATAAGGCCTACAGGGCAGCGAGTTAAAGACCGCTAATGCCTTGAGACATGAAACAAGATTAGCCTAGTTGTCTTCACTCTACCCTCATTGTTTCATGGGGGTACAGAGGGAGGGAGGCAATCAAGTTAATTACTTGAGAAAGTGGGACAGGGATGGAGCTAGGGGCTGGTACGTGGTCCGACACCTAGGGTGATGCACGTATCTGCACCTGCTTGAAACGCGGTGAGGAGGCAATATGTAGCGAATGATATGTATGATAATGATTGGAATGTTGAGGTACTATGGAAAATATGGATACATAAAGGTGATATTGATTGAAGTCATCCAGTGGATGAGGAGGCATGAATAAAAATAGAGAGAAGAATAAGATAAAGAAGAAAAATGAATAATAAGGAGATTGAGGAAAAGGACGAAATAAAAAGGGAAGATGAGAAGAAAAGGGAAGAAAAAGAAGACAACTACTGCAAATTCTTACACCTTGAAGTTTCATCTGTTTAATAAACTTTAATGATAAAAACAATTAGAACATGAAATTATTAAAAGACTGAAATGTTTTTTATGTGAATATTGATGCTCTGAGCATTATTTGACTAACAAGAAAATATACAACTTGTTACTGTTACAGAAAAAGTAAAATTTTAAATTAAAATACCTTTTGTGATGCATTTTGCTTTGATTTTCATGATCTTTCACTTTATTTTTTATAATTTAAGATTTTCAGGCAGAAAATTGTGTTTTCAGTGAAATTCATTGAATCTGGCGTTCTTTAATTTCCATATCGTGTAAAAATGGAGATTCTATCTCACCTATTTTCAATGTTTTTGTTCATTCCGGATTTGCCGGTCTTCTCCGAGTAACCCAGCCGCCTCATCTCCTTGGATTCCTTGCCAGGCATGATGGTAGAGAATGGCTTCTCTGCTCCCCAGCTCTGAAGCTGCACCACCGATGAAGACCGCCCTCTATGTTCGCCGTTGGTAGTAATAGGTGATTGGAGAGCGCTCTGTCAATCAAAAAGCAAACGACGCAAACCTCAAGATAACTTACCTTGTGATAGACTACTTGTATGATGAAATTAAAAAATGGAGCTGACTATAGACTCTCCTTATATGGGCATTTTCACGGTAACTGACGTTACACGTCACAATTTTACACACTTTTCATTGTGTGTATGATTATCTCTAAAACAATAAATGATGGGAGTTTTCTTTTAAGCAAACTCCCATCATTTGTTGTTTTAGAGATAATCATACACACAAGGAAAAGTGTGTAAAATTGTGACGTGAAAATGCCCATATGTTCATCAAGTGGACTTGTCAAGAGCAAATGGGAGGAATATCACAGAAATCAAAATCATACAAAGTGAGCTGAAATCGTGTGAAACTTCCTAGCTCTGTTTGGTTATCATTTCTTTCCTTCTCCCCACTCTCTCTTTCTCTGTTTCTTTTCATTTTCTATCCTTTTTTTTCTCTCTCTCTCTTTTGCTATCTCTCCCTTCCTTTTCTTGCTCTCCATTCTTTTGCAATGTTCTGCATGGGGTGTATGTTGATGTAATAGTGTGCTTGTGTATGTATGAGGTATGTTCTTCATTTTTATTAAATTTCAATTTTTTGTTAAAATTTGTCTTTTTGCTATTTTGTACAGGACCCCATACTCACAAGCTATGCTTTTCTTGGGGCCCTTCCGATTTTTTACTTGTAAATTTTGTATGTATTTGCTTTACTTATGTTTTTAATGTAACATAAAAAAAAATAAAAAACACATTTCGGTTATGCTGAGTCCATATTGTGATATAGATTGTAACTTGAGTCGAACTTGGCAGTCTGCTGTATGTGACTCTAGTCGAACAAAGCAGACAAAGAATTAGTCCCCAGAGACCAAATTATAAGTCTAGTTTTTAATGCTTCCACCAGGACAAGCCATGTCAGTAAAAAAAGAGATACCCTTTAATTAAAGTATGCTCAAAATGGGCCTACCACATTACATTTTGTAGTAGTTAGGAACTTTGATAACAAATATTTCTCAAAATAAATGAGGAATATAAAACTTTTAATTACTATGATGGCTTAGGTAATATTTTTTCAAACCTTTATATATAATTTTGATATTCAGTAATTATTTCTGGATTATTAATTTTTCTTTCCAATATACTTAACTGATTATTGTTTCTAGAATCTATTTATAAGCATGTGCTTAATCTATTCACTTACATATCCGATTATCTCTTTACCCATTCATTAACTTGTGCATTTATTTATTTACTTATTAATTTATTTATTTATTGAACAATATACTTGACTGATTATTTGTTTTTACAATCTATTTATAAACATATGCTTAATCTATTCACTTACATATCTGTTTATCTCTTTAAACAATTTTTTAACTTGTTCATTTATTTATTTATTAATCTTTTATTCACTTATTTATTTTACTATGAATTCGCTTGTTGTTAGTCCAATGCTTATATAGTGATACCTTAAGGTTGGCAAAATTGAATTCATCATATATTCAAAATGTGATGAATAGATATGAAAGCTACAACTTACCGGTCTGTTATTTTTAGGTACAATAAGATAAGAATCAATGTTGTGATCCCGGAGATAAGTGTTCCTATCCTGGCCATTTCCAGCTTCGACTTCATAATCACCATTCAAAAACTTCAACGTTGCTTTGGTAATGTGAACACGCCTGTGGAAGATAGAAAGATAAAGGATCTTCATCACTAAAAAGCTTTCCATAATTGCTTTCCAACTTCAACTCTCATAGTAACTAGTCAAGAACTTCAATGTTGCTTTGGTGATGTGAGCACACCTGTAGAAGATGGAAAGATAAATAATAAAATAGCATTCATATAGCGCACGTATCCACCTTGCTAGGTGCTCAAGGCGCTCCTATATAACCCTGGCTAAGCTAGTCTACTAATTTCGTTGCTCACAACTTTTTGAGGAATTATTTCCTGCCGGTACCCTTTTACATTAAAGGATATTCATCACTAAAAACTTTTTATAAACTGCTTTCCAACTCCAACTTTATAGTCACCATTGAAGAATATAACGTTGCTTAGGTGATGTGAACACGCCAAATCCTGTCAGGTACACATTAAACTTACATTGGAAAGAAGGAGTAAGAAGTAAACCGCATCTAAATGGATTGAAGCTAGCAAAGTTACCACATTTTAAAGTTCCCTACTGACTTGCAAAACAGTGATACTAACATCATAAGAGGTGTATGACAAGTGAATGAATGATGCAAGACATTATGTGTATTTTTTATGTATTTTATTCTTTGAAATCATTATTATTCATTGCTTTTCTGATAACTCTTATACCATGTAAATATCATTGATATCACCACGTAAGATGCGTAAATCACATAAGCTCCAATTAATTTCTTGAGATATATATAGAGAGTTGAAGGAGTCTTTCAAAAGTATAAAAAAGAGGAACATTATAATAATAATGATCTAGTGGCTTGCATGCAGACTCTTTTCACATTTTGTATATCTTGAATAGAAAAACAAAATATCTGTCATTTTCAAGAAAGGAAAAGTGAGTATATTACATTAGCCACTTAATTCCCTGTTTCCTTTTTAAGGAAGTAGTTTCAAACTTTTAGATGGTGTCGTTTTGTTCTGCTACGTCAATCTATTTCACATTTTCATTCAAATTGTTTGTATGATTTGCATGAAATCTAGGAAGGGGGTGCTTTTTCAAAGGAAATTGAGTTTTTATAAATCTACATTAACTATTCCAAAGTGACGTAATGAACCACTGCAAAGAAACTCTTTAAAAAAAAGCAGTTTCAGGAATCAGTCCCTCTTCAAACCTAAATCTTTCTAAGCCTGTTCATCAAGAAATGCTTGTAAATGCATGGGAATGCCCGGATCAGCTATGCAGGGAGTCTTATTTCAGACCATCTGCAAAGGCGGTGGGGGTAATGCTACCTTCCCGACTGACTTCAGTTTCAGCGGCGAAGCGTGCTTTCTTGAAAACTCAGGCGGATACCTTTCGAAGCCTTAGCCACGGATGGTCGGCCTTGCCCTTGCTTTTTGACCGATTAAAGATCATGTTGCATTCATGTGTAGTTTTGTTTGGTGTTTCGAAAACTTTTTTTTGAAGAAAAATGAACAGGAAAATTATTCAGTCCATTTTCATAAAGATATGTATAGATACAACATTGGATATCTAAAAAGTACAAAAAATATCCATGCAGGAATGTGCAGCAAAGAGAAGTGTGTATGGGAGCACAGAAAAGTGGACATTGAACCACACAGAGAAAAGGTTGTGAATGGGACTACACACACACACACATACAATCACTTTGTATCAGAAATCAGATTGAAAATAGCCTAATTTCAAATTTGCCCATCGATTCGATCAAGAAGAATTCGATCTGCATGCAGGCAAGAATTCTACTAGGATTTAATTTCTAATCAGACAAGCGAATCCAGCAAAATTTTCTGCCTGATCGGAAAATCCTGCTCGTCTTTAACTTGCAAATGGGCGATTGGGGAGAATACGGAGCGAAAGGCACGCGTCATGCAATAGCTCCTGCCAGCCAGCCTATGGATAAATGTTGAGCAAGATAATTGTTTGGCTGTAATGGAGCTCGCCAATGTGCGAGTTATTCATACCACAGCAGAGCCCTCTTTTAGAGTCGTGGATTCTTCAAACATTAATTGGGAGCATGAAAGAAATATAGCAGGAAGATAGAAAGGTTTATTGGCCTCCAAGGAGCAGAGCCTGATAACCTATGTGAATTTAGAAAGGGTTATTTATTCTCTAGCTTTCTCTCTCCCTAGGTGGTTTCAAACCGCCTCGATCATAAGAATCCCCGTTAAATTATGAGAACTTTTTAATGCTAAAAATACCCATTAAATATTCCTGCATTCACACCGCCCCGAAACATACCCTTCTGGATAAATTCCTGAAGTCAGGAGCATGCGCAGTATGGTCTGATAAGCAGGCAAGGCGCGAGATTCAAAACCATTAGCTTAGCAGCCAGCCACGGCGCCCGCGCCCAACTACACGCTGGGCTAAAAGTTCCCGAAAATTGCTTTCACATTGCCAAAATACCTGCGACCTTGGAAAAATCCCCGTGAAAGTTCTCGTAATTTTGCCAAGTACCTACTATTTAGTGGGTATTTTCTTTCGGGGATATTGCGTGTAATTTGCTTTCACATTGCCAATATAACCTGGTATTTTCTGCTCTGGTAAATTTCCCGATCAGAAAATACCTGGAACTGACGAACTTCGAGGCGGTCTGAAACCACCTCCTCTCTGCTTTTTTTTCCCTTGCACCTGCCCTTGAGAATCTTATCTCTCACATTTTATTTTTTCTCTCTATTTTGGCTTTCCTCCTCTTCCTCTACCCGACCTTGTATAACAGCATGAAATATAGATGTATAGATGATCCATTGTTCAATTAAGCGTGGCTAAAAGTCTATTGGGAACCATGTACAAAAGTTACAATTATTTGTCAATATTAAGCACATCTCTTATGCACTCCTGGGGGTGTTTAACAAAGATGTAAGAGTGACTTAAGAGTCAGGCTTAAATGCAGATGTGCACATGATATTAATATTGATTTATACGCAATATCATGCATCCTCTTGAGACTGTGTACTTACATGTGACTCTTACTCACCATCTTTTTATTTTCCTGAAACATGTTCTTTCTTCTTTTATCTTTGACTCCCTGCTCCTTCCTTCCCTCCTCCCTCCCTTCCTCATTCTTTCTTTCCTTCCTTTCTCCCTTCCTTCCCTTCTTTCTTCCTTCCTCTTTCTTTTTTTCTTTCTTTCTTTCTTTCTTTCTTCCTTCCTTCCTTTCCTTTCTTTCTTCCTTCCTCTTCCTTTCTTCCTTCCTTCCTACCTTCCTTTCTTCCTTCCTCTTTCTTTCGTTCGTTATTACTTTCTTTCTTTCTTTTGTTTGTTCGTTATTTCTTTCTTTCTTTTTTTTTCTTTTTTTTTTCTTCCTTTCTTCTTTCCTTCCTTCCTTTCTTTCTTTCTTTCTTCCTCTTTCTTTCTTTCTTTCTTTTCAAACATTCTCTATCTCTCATGCACTCAAAATGCTGCACCCTCCCTCCATTCCTTCTCCTGGCCACCATTTCCTCATTCCCTCGTCTTATCATCCAGCTGAAATATTTAATCCTATTACCATCTTGCTCCTACGTATAAAAAAATATGTATTTTAATAATAATTGGAATTAAGTCGCACTCTATCCAGAGGATACAATGCACAAATATTACTCTTCCAGCTTAAACTTGAGCTGCCACTCTTTTCATTCTGCTGTTCAGTGCATTCAAGGAATTAATTCTGCTAGGTATCTAGGATAATCTGAAAAATAATCTCTCAATAAAAGAAATAATGATTCATAATATTCATCATAACTTATTGAATACACATTGTATCCAAGCATAAGATACTCAAATGAAATTGAAGTAAAATAAATGAATTGAAGATTATAAAGACAGAATAACCATCGGGAAAGATAGAAAAAAATATGATTAAATACATGCAATAACACTAGTGTGAAGGGGGAGGGGATGCAAAATACCAAAAAACTAAATGAAAAACTACTGTACATTTATATTATTACCCAGTATTGACATAAATGCAAAGTGTTCTGGGCTTATCTTAGTCTGTCATTATGTTCATGTACTTAGTATTTTTTTCCTCTACTTTTGGATCAATGAAGTAATATCAAATCAAATCAGATGATCTAGGCCTCGATACTGTTTGGCACATGAAAAACAAGTAGGGCATGCATGTATGATTGCATCAATCGAATCAACCCATGATCTCTCCTGCGCAACAAACTAAAGCGTAACACATGAAATCAAAATCACTCCCAACCACCGAGACCTGAAAATTACACCTTCCCACCTTGCTTCTCTTACATGTTCCACACCGTTGCCGCAGGGTTCGATACAATTTTCATGTTGATAACTGCACTGGATGACACTGTTATCCCGCTTTTGTTCCTTAAGAGGGTGTGACCTAAACTTTCATGACAATAGTACCAAACACATCAATACACAGGAGCATCATCACATATACAGTGCATACCAAAAAAAGGTTACACTTTGAAAAAGCCCCGGGAATTAAAAAATATACAACATGTGGGTAATTTTTCCACATATATTCTTTGGTTTGGGTCTCATCTATCCAATAAAAGTAAATATTTTGACAAAATGTTAAACTTGAGTGAGCACTGTCCATTTTTGTAAAGCTCGCAGAAATCTTATCTGTTTGTGCAGAAATGCTCGTTTTCACCGTGTCAAAGGGAAAGGGCAAAATCAAACTAACCCTGCGAAACATTTCTCATACATTTCCCTTGCACTTTGAGTCAATAAAATAAAACGGATACATTTTGTAACAATATGCCACCAAAATTAAAATGTTAACACTTAGTGAGCACAATCTTTACCCTATTTGTGCCAGCTGGATCTGAGGACATAACTAAATTTAAACAAAAGCTTATATCAGACATCTCCAACATTTTTTCACTACATTTTTATCACTTAAAGTGGGTTTATATTTCATTTTTCATTTAATACTTGTTTCTCCACACTTTTCCCAAGCTTGACAATGATTAACAAAATGAAAATCAAGCCTAAGCCATTTCATGAAAATCACAGCTCCGTGTAAAGCAAATATCGTCAGGATGGCCTAGGCGTGTGGGGGAGTGGGGTTGGGGCGCAATGGCATTCTTCAAAGTGTTTTAGGCAAGTAAACAAGTTTAAAAAGGTAAAAGATATCTTCAAATCAATTTTACTAGCTAAATTCCATGTGTTCTTCATGATTAACGTCTACTTTTATTCGCATAACTATTTCAAAGTTCTGCGCAAATCATTTTTCACAAACTTTTCAACAGTAAGTGGTGCTCACTCAAGCGGAAATATTTTTTGACATTTATATCTTCATATGCTTTAATGGATCTGTAACAATGTTAAAATGTGGAAAAATCTTCAGGATATTACAAATGTATAATTTTACAGGACTTTTTCTAAGTGTAAACTTTTTTTTGATACGCACTGTATAATCATTCAATTCTCGGTTCAGATCAATGAGGTGCATTGGCGAAACGATTAAAAATGCAAGAATTAATCTTGCTGTCTCCCAAATTTCTTTCTTTTTACCCGTCGCTCCCACGATCTGTTTGTCTCTTACTCTTGGAGTCTCAGGTCTTTTTTTTCCTCTTTCTCTGACAATCTCTTCTACAGCTCTCTCTGTATCTCTCTTTTTGTCTGCCTGTCTCTCCCCCCCCTCTCTCTCTACCCGTCTCTCTCTGTCTCTATATGCCATCATTTCCATTATTACAGATCCCACCAATTTGAGGATGGGGGCTTCAATCACCCCACCTTTTTTGGGGGGGAGGTATAGAATATATACTAAATCGTGAAAATTAACAACTTATTTTGATTGTTCACATGATCACCCTTATTCCCCCCACTTTCAAAAGCATTTTGTGGCCGCCCTAGACCCTCCTCCTCAGATTTTCTACCCCTTCTTCCACTCTGCATTTCTTTAGTATTTGAATTTCATTTCTTAACATCTATTTAAATCTGCTAAGCTAAAAAAAGCAGGTTGACGAAGCAATACTCTGGTCCTCTCAGATGCAAACTGCAATGACACGATCCATGTATTATTCATGTTAACAACCTGCCTGTGGGACTGTGGGAGCCATTCCAATTGAACATTACCAAACATTATGAAGCTCACTTCCCTTGCCTCAGAGCATGTGACCAAAAATTAAAATATATATAGAGAGAGAAAAAGTGATAGAGACACAGAGCCCTGTTTGCTGAAGTCAGGTTTAACTTAGGCCATGGTCCAACTTTGTGCTTAAATCAAAGAAAGCCAACAGTGTAAAATGTATTTTTACATGGTATGTTTACTGTGCTTTCCCAATTTTTTTTAAATGATGACAACTATCTTATTGTGTTCCCAGACAGTTAAGAATGATTTGTGAGTCAAATGAGCTGATATCCTGAACCTCTACTGTTAGAGATTTATATCACAATTGGTTATCCATAGTTAAACCACAACTTCAGACTGGAGTTTAAATTAAATCCGACTTCAGATTACGGGCCAGAGGGAAAAATTACAAAGGGAGAGAGAAAGAGAGATAGAGAGGAAGACAGAGATAAAGTGAGGTAAATAAGGTAGGGGAGGGGGAAATATGTTAAAATGCAAATAAAGGTATCACTACATTCATATCTACTTAAGATTAAGCATTATCGTTAGATGATGCATTATTGAGAATATCACCATCAACCTTATCATCATCATCACTTTAAATCATCAATTGCTGTAATTGTTGTCATCATCTCCATCATCATGATCATTACTAATATCATCATCATCATCATCACCACCATCACCACCACTACCATCATAATCATCATCATAGTCACAACCAAACCAACACAATCATTATCACCTCATCACCATCAACATCATCATGGTCACCGTTATCATGACAACGGCAATAAAAACATCATCATCGACAATAATCATCATCACTTCCACCACAACTAAAGTCATCATCATCAATTCATCATCATCATCACCAATATGAGATTGATTACAATCGTCACCATCGTCATCACCATCATTATCCCCTCTTTCCTCATCATAATCACATTCTATACCATCATGTCATTTGTGATTAGCCAAAATTAGCTAAAAAATCTCACATATCTTAAATAAATAAAACTGCCATGAAACATATCCCCAAATTAAGGTCATACAGGTACCACAAAACAGAAACAAACACAACTGTTCATCGTAGAAGAGTTTGTTATCACTTTGAGTATTATATCGGACAAGTGATATTCATGTACACCTTCCATTTACTATTTGGTAGCACTATACAATACATCACATTTGAGAACCAGGTCTGTTTGATGAATGCCATTAGCTCTATAATGAGACCTAATATATCTTAATTGGGCATTTAAGAACAAGATGAAGAGGATGATTAAAATCTAATTAACCTCAATTACTCAAATGCTATTACCTTACAGGGTTTATGCTCTGTTGTACCCTCTCACTATACATGCTGCACGAAATCTTCTTACGGAATGCATTGTACTGAATTTTTGGTGGCTCATAAGGAAACCACTTTATTTTCATACTTAATTCTAGTGTTACTTTTATGAGATACTAACAATACTAACAACATTTATTTATGAATCATCTAAATTTGTGAGAAATTGAAAAAAACATTGAAAAGACCATCTTCATGCCAAAATGTCAACAATGGTTCACTTTATTGAACAATGAACGACCCATGGACTGTAAGCAAACAAGGGAATAATGCACGTGTATAAATATATGGGTGAAATCCCTTCAACATTAAACTCAAAGAAATACTTTTTTTATAGAAAAAAATGGTACTGCACTAAAACCCAAGGAATACAAAAAAATAATATCTAAATGGTGAATTTTACATTACTGGAAATCTAAATTAGGATTACCACTAAACATTGAAAGGCAAAACATTTTAAATTTCAAACTAAAGTATTTGAAGTAAAACAAGGTTCAACGATATAACTTGAAAATGCTTCACAATTTATTACCCTTTGAATTCAACTTATGTCAATGGAAATTAGCTAATAAAAATTCTTCTATGTTCTGTGAAGCAGAAGAAACTTTCGTTCACATTATCTTAGAATGTAATCTAGTTGCCAATTTAAGTTTAAAATGACAATTCCTATTAACGAAACTACATTGTTCAAAGTCAAGATCGCAACTTTATGTTGGTTAATTTGTTTATAATATTTGCACAATATGCAATATACAAATCCTATGTCATGTATAAGATATAAGGAAGAGCTTTTAATGTATTTTCAATTTGGTATGAGTTCATCAAGAATGAGATACTTTTTTATGTAAAATGGCGATTTCAATCCAAAGTTCATTTAATTCAAGATGTTCAAAGAGCTTTAACCCGATAGAGAAACTTTAATTAACTAAAGATTAAACTTTGATTAATTAGTTGATGATTACTGTCTATGAGTATACCGGTATGTAACTTCTTTTGTAAATCTACACAAAATGTGTCTCGACAAAAATTGTTATGATGAGAAAAGAATATGAAGAATGAAGTACCTCTGAACGAGAAAAGAAGAAAAAAAAAATGGTAGAGAAATTCCTACTTGAAGAAATACTCATTTTTTTATTTTTTGGGGGGAAAAAGTGGTAATGCCATCAAACCTAGGAATTACACAGAATTTCGTATCAAAAATTCAGTGCTACGTTTGTGGTCTTAGTTCAACACCTATGGGTGTTAATAAATACCTTTAACTTGTACATATTTTGATAATATGTTCAAACTCTAGGTGTAGTTTTAACACCTCGGTCTATGGGTGTTAATAAACACCTTTGTTATTTTTACATATTTTGGTGTTATTATTCAAACTCTAGGGTGTAATTAAAACGCCTCAGTCTGTGGGTGTTAATACACACCTTTGGTGTTATGTTTTAACACTAGGGCAACATTTTAACACCTCAGTCTGTGGGTGTTGTGTGCAAACTCTAGGGTGTCATTTTAACACCTCAATCTGTGGTCCTCTCTGGACACCAACTGGAGTCAGTTTGAACACCCTGTGCTTACAGTGGGTCAGGAGTCTGTTATACTGACATTTCAATAGGATGATTGACAATATCGTAAGGTGGTGTTGCTACTAGATCTATTGTAAAACAGGACAGTTGGGAAAACTACTGTAAGCCCTTTTGATCCTGAAAACACACCTAAGTCTAGCTATCTAAACTTTTAGTGAAGGACATAAACAGCACATGAATGGCTTTTAAGCACTTCTGCCAGGTCGATAAAGCCAATGTACTTTGAGTCGAGGTAAATATTAGTCTCAGCATGTTAGCAATCAAGAAACATACCTACTGATGGGAGGGAGAGAGAGAAAGAGAGGTGGAAAACAGAGAGAGTGAAAGGAGATAGAAGGGAACAAGAAAAAGAGAATGAGAGAAGGAAATAGACAGGGGGAGAACATAACGATCACATGATAGAGTGCTTTATAAAACTCAGGGCCAAAAGAGCATTAACTCTTCCTTGAATAATACAAATGAACACACACCAGCTATGAACATATGACATTTAGCGCTAACAAGCCCCCCAACCCCGATTACCTTCAGTAAATATACTACATGCTAGGATGTAATGGAGGAATGTTATGTAACCTAAAAAGGCCAGTTACATTTTAATGTACCTTTCATTTCTCACAAATGATTCTTGAAATCCAGCCCCTACAGATCAAGCAGCAAGTCTCGCCATGACAACAGTGTAATATAACATTGATATACCATGCCAAGGAAGATCAAACGGAGATAATAAGAAGGCATAGCATATAGATATATATATGCAGCTCAATGAAAAATGATGCATTGTGGTTCATGACTCTATTAGTGTATGAGTAGAAGCATACACAATAAAATGGTAATATTATTCATTGAATTTAATTAAATTATAAAAAAATCATCAACCTCATCTGAAAAAAGAAAGAAAAATTACATCATAAGAATACATAGTATACATGTTTATCCTACTTTTATCTCTCAATGCGTTTTCTTACGATAGCTGGCCCTGCATTTATAAATATTTGTACTTGTTTATATTATTTATGTGAATTATGTCTATTATCTATTGTTATATTGTAAATGTCACATTTGTATTTTGATTTCTTTTTTGTATGCTTTTTTATATATATGATTACTGTGAATTTATGTTTTCATTTATCAATCAATGCAGAAACACCTGCTAAAATCAGATGCACCGATATTCAAAATGTGAACAAATTAGCCACTGAAACAGAATGTAGCAATCAATAGGCCTATGGGGGAATGTGTACTGTAGCTCCTGCGATGTCAGTTCCCCCTTTAAAGAAAGAAAAGGAGGCAGGTCCTTGCCCCTCTATCAATACCGCCAGGGGATATTCTAGAAGAGTCACAGACCTGCAACCGTCTGATTCGATCATTAGAAATAAAGGAAATCAAACCCGTTTATAAGCACCCTCCCTAAGAACCCGACTTCCGATAAATTGTGTTTGAGGACCGAGAGGCTTGGCAACCGTCGTCGTGGTTGGGTGTTGGTGATGAGGGAATGTTAGAGAGCGAGTGTGGGAATCGGTAGATAAGCAAGTGATGATATGAGAGGAATGACATATCTAGACTTGATAAGAAAAGGGAACATTGGAAATGTGTAAAATAGGTTTATCAAGTCGTCCAATTCGTCAACTTGTCTACTATCAATTGGTCTACCATCAGTTCATCCACTATCCACATGGTCTAAGTGCCATTTTGTCCTCCCACCTTTTCGTCCAATAACCAGTTGGTCCATATAGTCCATATACCGTTTGGTCTAATGGGAATAAATGTTAATTGGGCAAAACAAAAAAAATTAAATGGATATTAGACCAACTGGTTATGATACGAAATGGTCAAAGACGAACTCGTGGTAAGACGAAGTGATGATTGGACCAAATGGTTATTTGACCAAAAGACGAAATGTTGATGGATGGAATGGCATTAAACTAAATGTAGTTAGACCATGTGATGAGTGGAAGAGTTGGTAATAGACTAATTTGCTATTTACGGTAAAATAAGGTTCCTTGTCAAAAGTCTCTGCTGTGTCTTCTAACAGGAATCATGTGGTCGGGGTTTCATCCCCAGGCCGAGTCATACCAAAGACTTTAAAAAGTGGAACCTTCTGCCTTTTTGCTTGGTGTTCTGCTCTTAAATTTAAGAAGGTTAATAATATGATGTCATGTTATTTTAGTGTAATATAGGAGCACCTTGAGCACCAAACAGGGTGGACATGTGTGCTATATAAATCCTATATTATTTATTATTATTCATTTATCATTTTATGAAAGGCCTGCTGGTCGAGCAGTTTTATAACTGAAGTGGCTACCCTGGGTAACTAAGACATTATAATTATTATAAAGTTATGGTTACTGTTATGACTGATTGTGTATGAGAACACCTTTTGTAAGGTTAGCATTGGAGAAACTACAGTAATTTATCTGGTTCAGGTGGATTTGAACACACACAAAATACAATGATCAGGTATTTTCAGGCCTGAATGTCAGTTATTGCAATTTTTAAGTAATGTTTTGATTGATTGGGTATAAAAGCAATTTTTGTGACAAAGCATTGGAGAAAAACAAAAGGGCGGCAAGTCAGAAACAAGTTGAAGGCAGGCAGGTATTCAGAATACTTTGTCTGGTTAGGGTAGGTATGAACAAACACACAAAAAATGAAGAAAAAATCCAGTATTATGAGGCTTAAGCAAGTTCTTGTAATCTACAGGTATTGTTGTGATTGATTGGCCATGAAGGCACCTTTTGTGAAATATGTATTGGAGAGAGGCAAGGGAGCGGAGGCAACTCAAAAGGCAAGGGGATATTTAGGGTACCTGACAGAATGTAATGGTGAGAGTGACAGGAAAGTAGTGGATTGTGAACAAGAGATGGAGGAGGGGAGGGAGGTCAACAGACCCCCATGGGCAAGAGGAGGGGAAAAAAATCAAACTGGTCTACAGGTCCTCCAATCATGAAATAAAAGAATGGGAGAAAGAGAGGAGGGAATGGGAAAGAAAAATGGAGGGATGAAGAGGAGGAGAAGGAGGAGGAGGTAAAGAACGAGACGAAGAGGGGGAGGGGTAGAAAACCAGGGAGGAGTAGGGAATTGGGGTAAAGAACAGAGGAGTGGAGAAAGAGGGGAGGCAGCAGACAGAATAAAAATAAAGAGAAAGAGAGGGGGAAGAGAAAGAGAGAAGAAGAAAAAGAGAAAGAGAGAAGAAGAAAAAGAGAGAAACGTTAGTCAGACAGAAAAGGAATAAGGAAGAGAGAGGAAAAGAGGAAGGGAGAAATAACGAGAACAAGATGACAGTGCGTGGGAAATGTGGAGTAAAAAAAGGAACAAAGGAGAGATGAGGAGAGTGGCAGAAACAAAAAAGAGAAAGTAAGGGAGGAAAGTGGAGAAAGGGAACTAGAGAGGTCTTTAGAATGCAGAAAAGTGAGACAAGTAAACTGAGGAAGAAGAGACAGAGATAAATGACGAAAACACAATATACTGCGGAATGACACACACGTGATCTAGCCTCCGGACTTTTGAATCTGAAGAGGCACAGTGTCGCTGCAGAAATGCACCGTGCACCCTCCAAAGGAAAGTGTTGCTCTGCGTTTCCGGTGCCCCGTGACCCGCCGTGCTGTGGACGATTGCCCCCTTTCTCATTCGGAGGTGACAATGAAGTGTTTACGTGGGATCACAGGTTGCGATAAGAGAATTCCTGGGCGCAGGCTATCGACCGGGAGGAGACTGCCAGTGATAACTCAATGACAGAATATGCCTTTCCAGACAAACCCAATCGATGTCTACCTTGATGTTGGGTAAAATTCCTTTTAGCCTGGTACTCTAGAAATATCTAAAGACAAACGTTTGCCTCCATGATTGATGACTTGATAAGCTAGTAATTTCAGATTCAACAGTTGTTGCATTAACTGTATGCTTAGAGCACGTCAACACAAGACGACATTCAGTTCAATAGAAAATATTTCATCACAGATATAACATGAATAAATCATCGGCAACCTTGAAATGGGAAATGAAGATGCTTAAATTGCTAGCACAAAACACAATAAAACGTTTACAGAGACTACCAAAAATGCTATAAAAATGCTTGCATGTTATTTAAGCAATATGTATTCAAGCATTTATATCCAGCACGTTGGAGCAGCACTCACACGATGGAAGAAGAAGCATTTACTTGCAAGCAACAAACAGACCTATATCAAGTGAGCAAAATAAGCCACTCATACCACTGTGGCAATGGGCATTATCCTTTTTTTCACACACAACAAGCAACATTTGATCTTCTATGTTGCCGGATTCATATTAATCGTTATTATGCTTAGTTCAGTCCCAAACTGGGAAAGACTCCAAGCTATTTTCTTTCAATCTCAGAGCAGCGTCTCCCTCCACAATTTTGGTTTTCCCAAATCAGTGAAATAATGAAAGAGATACAGAAGAAGAGGGCTTTTAGCAAACAAAACATGCCATATATGGGACTCACCATATAGGGTGAATTTGTGGCTAAAATAGATCTATCTTCAATTTTCTTGAACCAATTGAAGAACACTCTGAATATTCAATTCAAGGTAAAGTAGATATTCTGTGTACATTCCAAACAGGATTTAACCCCTGGGAATAACTTTAATGGCAGTATACTCAACTCAAATTTTGCAAATTAAACAGTTCAGTTAAAAGCAATAAATACAAATCAAGATAGAAATATTAAAAAAAAATGGATTTGGGAAAAGGTAGTTCATGTATGTAGAAAAAATATGAAGTACAGAATGTGTGATGTTATTAAAATGGAGACAACGGGTATGAAATATTTTTATCAGGGGTGCGCAGGATGCTAATCACATATGTAAATGTTCAATGATAAAGTTGTGCAATGTGCATTCCACTAAGTACTTGTAAGGGTTATTGTAGACTAATTATGACAAGTCATATATCAGTTTAAAGCTTAGAATATGCTTTTTAAAGCTAAGGAAAATCTCAAAAGCAAATTTGGGTGACTTATTGTTGGCATTGGAGTTGCTGGTCACAGATGGATAATAGAAATCATAATCATGTTCCATCGACTTACCCAGGCATACCGCCTGCCTCCATGATATTTGCCAGTGTGACATCATTTGACCAGACATCGAACTGCCACTTTCTCATCCCCAGGACTCCGCAGTGCACTTTGCCTGTGTGGATACCAACCCTCATGTTGACATCAACATTGGTGACCTCACGAACCAACCTACGACAGAAATAAAAGAGAAAGAGGCTCATTAGGCGTGGTTAACATTGTGAGTGGTTATGCAATGAAGATGTCTTTGAACCGACAACGAACTGCCACTTCCTCATCTCTAAGACTCTGCAGGTCACCTGGCCTGTTTGGATACCAACTCTCATGTTGACATCAACAATCGTCACCTCACCAACCAATCAATCATAGAGATAAAAAGGAAAGACATAAAGAGACTCATTAGGCATGGCATACATTTTGAATGGCGATGCAATTAAGACTGATAACTAATTGCCACATTCTAATCTCAAGGACACTGCAGTGCACCCTGCTTAAAAGGATGCCAAATCATATGTTGACGTCAACACTGGCCACCCCACAAACCAACTAACTGAAGAGGTAATAAAGGAGACTCATCAAACGTGGTTGATAGTGTGAGTGACTATGCAATTAAGACGTCTTTGAACTGACATCGAACTGCCACTTCCTCATCCCAAAGACGCTGCAATGCACTTTACCTGTGTGGATCCCAACTCTCATGTTGACATTAAAATTGGTCACCAAATGAACCAACCTATGACAGAAATAAAAAAAAGGAGCATCATTATACGTTAACATTGGGAGTGGCTATACAATGAAGATGCCTGACATGAACTGCCACATTCTAATCCCTAGGACTCTGCAGTGGACCTTGCTTGTGTGGATACTAACTCTTATGCTGTTATTAACATTGGTGACCTCACCAATTAACCTATAACAGAGATGAAAATGAAAGACATAAAGAGGCTCATATTTTTAAAGATAGAGTGGCAATGCATGAAGATGTTTCCGAGCTGATAGATAGTACCAAGTAAATCTAAGAAAAAATAATACATTTCATATACATCACTATCCAAACAACAAACAAAAGAAAAGTAACAACACATATTTAATTTGCACTTTAATAATCATTTTCATTATCAGTAATTCAGTATCATCTTGAAGAAGTATGTAAAGGATACACTAAGTCACCTGGATATTGATCACATCGGCGAAGTGTTCTTATGTTTGTGTCTAATAAAAATAATAGACTCCATTACACTTGGGTAGTCATTTCTTGATCAATAACAGATATAAAGGATGAAGAATCTCTCGCTAGACTCGTGACTTTCTCTTCCCAATATGACATGATTTCTTGTCATATGCCTCATTGCTTAAATGTCATGTACACTTGATCTACATTTCAAAAGCACTCCTTTATTACACCATCAAGTATGACTGAAGTTTAAAAATAAAGTCACGTGCCCTCCAGGGCCGCCCCCGTGCATGCAGAACGGTGGCGAGGTGGAATCGATGCCGATCGTTTGATTTTTTTTTTCGGAGGTATGATAAATGAAACATCCAGTTGATACTGACATCCTTTTTATGAGCTCATGTGCAATTGGATTTCTCAAGAGTACTGGCATTAAACATGAGTCATCTATATCTATAATAAAGAATCCATCGTGCTATGTGCAACGATTAACCCGTAAAGATCGAAGGTGACTTGCAAGGCTTGTATCTCTTTCAAGGATTTCTTTGATACATATTGGAGAGGAAGATGTAAGTTTAGCAATGATCAATTACACAATTGATAAACAGTAAGATATAACTTGAGCGATGATGGCGTGATCTTATGTATCTGCTTTCGGACGTTGGAAATAAGTTAATTAATAACTGAAGATCTGTTAAGCTATCAAATTACAGCATGACAAGCACCAAACAGAACACCACAATATGAATTACAGAATGCTAAATGATGTCCTGTAGAAATCATCTTAGAGTTTACAAAAACATAAAAAACATTTAACTTTTTTTTTTTAATGTAAAAAACTTTGACATTTTTATTACAAAAATCCAATTTTGTGATAGATTTTGACATAATATTCAGAAAACAGTATATTTCACCCCACTTTTTTTTCTTTTCTCTTTTTTTCTTGGTTGTGATTTTTTTTTAGGGGGGGTTGGGGCAATTAAACAACAATGCCCCCCAAGTATCCCATCTGCAGCCGCTGGTTCAGATTCTTATCTTTCAACCAGAGGTTCATGGGTTCAAATCCTTGGCATGACCATGACGTTTTTTCCTTTTGCAAAAATATGTACCGATATTGTGCTGCACTCAACCCAGGTGAGGTGAATGCGTACCCAACAGAATTGATTCCTTGAATACACTGCGTAGTGGAAGGCAGCTGGAGATATGCCAGATATTTATAACCGTATGTACACTATAGAAATAAGATTACATCAAGAGAAAGGGTACTATACAAATGCTTATTATTATAATTATCAAAATTGTTATTCTTATCATTGTTATTATTATTATTATCACAAATCTTCAGGTACTAGCTCTTAGTTTTAATATGATTGCATTTACAAGATCAAAAGATCTTTCGTTCTAAACTTGAAGAAGATTGTCAAACACAAGACACCCTATCTTGAGTGGTTTGAAGAAACACTAGCTTAATGTTTCATCCAGAATGACGTACTGAAATGACAATTGGAGCCGTTTTCTCTGCCTTTTTTCTTTAAATGATTCATTTCATTATGAAATGCTGAGGAATGTTATACATGATCTTCATGAATTTGCAGAACAAAAGGAGATTAAGGTAAATGATTCCACTAGCAGAGATGTTAAAAGCATTACTAAAGCCAGAAAATACAGGTCAATGTGCAATGCCGTATCTTTCCGTTCACAATGCACCCGTAACTGAAGTCATCATGACAAAAGAGTGTGAAAGGCTCAAGAGATTCATATTGTATCAGAGTTAAAATGGTGACAAACATATCAACAATAGATGCTTACTTCAATCACAAAACCCATTAACAATACTATCTGGGGCAAGGAGAAGTTAGGAGCTTGGTTTGGAAGATTTCCTTCATTTGGAGAGAGTGATTCAGTCGATTGAGGTAACTCAATTTTTCAGGTTGTTGGTCAGTGGTGAATATCCCTTCCACACTGCCAAATATGGAACCCATCCTTCAAAGAGTGTGGTGCACAACCACTATTTAAAGGGATGGTCCAGGCTGAGAATATTTATATCTAAATAAATAGAGTAAAATTCACAAAGCAAAATGCTGAAAATTTCATTAAAATCGGATAAAAAATAACAAAGTTATCGAATTTTAAAGTTTATCAATATTTTATGAAAACAGTAAATGCACATCATCATGATTATTCATTAGGTGGGCTGATGATGTCACATCCCCACTTTTCTTTTTCTTATTTTATTACACGAAATCATAAATGTTTCATTTTTCATACATATATGTAAATGTTGTGTCTCCATTATGATGAAATAAGTTGCGGCAATAAATAACTAATGCACTTAATCAGTTGTCAATCCAATTGTTTTAGTTCTTGGTAGAAAAATGTTGAATTAACCTAATTTTATATAATAAAAAACAAAAGAACAAGTGGGGATATGACATCATCAGCCCACCTAATGAATATTCATAAATACATGCCTAGAACTGTTTCACTGGAAAGATGCAAATCTTTAAAATTCAATAATTTTGTTATTTGTTATCCGATTTTGATCAAATTTTCAGCATTTTGCTCCGTGAATTTTACGCTATTTATTGAGATATAAATATCTCCAGCCTGGACCATCCCTCTAATGAAGAGCTACAATCGCAAGTATAGGACACACACAACTGCAATGTGGTCATCGAGTTACCTAACCCATGCAAACAGGTGCATGATATAGTATCCGTTCCATGGGAACGTAGAACTTGAGAGAAATCTCGGGAGAAAGCAGCCCTATTCTACCAGAATTTAATTCATTGAGGCCCGACAAAGACGTCCGTTCTCAGATAGGCAACTCTATTTATATCAATTCACCTTCTTTTGACGGTCAGCTGGTCATATATGAGATTAAAATGAATCACTTTCCACCCTTTCCGTCCATCTCTTCAATGTATCTTTCGAAGAAGATCCATTCAAAAACAATTGCACTTAAAGTGTTTGCGAAGAATGGGGAAGAAGCCTTATGTATCAGTGACCCCTTTCATCAAGACGTTATCAATACATATGGTATTCCATCAAAGATGATATAATTTTTCCATATTTCTTATCCAGTTTTGACCTTCTCACCCAGGCTCTTACAAAGATTCTCAGAGTTGCTGAAAACATTGCCTTGGTTTTACATAGAAAATTGTCATTCGTAAAAAAAAAAAGGTTTATTCCATAAGCATTTCTGAGGATTGCACAGATCAAAGATCTCGAAAAGACTTATTATGAATATGTTTCTTTACCTCATATTACTGCATCATTTTTCTTGAAAATCATAATAGGAGCTTGACAATCTCCAAGTTATTATGCATCAGGATTGAGACCCCCCCCTCTCTCTCTATCCCTCTCACTCTCCTCTTTTGACTTTCTCCTTTATCATAGTTTCTTTCCTTTCGTTTTTTATTCCTTTATTTTTTTTCCTTTCTTCCATCTCCCACAAACTCAATTTTAATTATCCTTAATCTAATATCTAATGATAATAAAAATATTTAATATACCATTCCTCCTTTTGCTGTATTTCTCTCTCTCACTCTCTCTCTCTGTCCCCCTTTCTTCTTCCCTGTCTCTTTCTGTGTCTCTCCTCCCCTCCCTTTCCCTCACTCCCTCCATCCCTCTCTCTACAACCCCTCCCTACCCCTCCCTCTCTACACCCCCTCACTCTCCTACCCTCTTATTACCCCCCCCGAATCCCTCCGACAATATTTTGAACCCTTTTCCCCACAATCTCTCATTCATCGCCTCCATATATGTCATTAGCTACTTGACATCAAAACCCCTTTCTATATTGATCAAACACTCAGTCTCTAGGCCTATACATGAAGTTGTCAGCATCATACAGACGAAAGAAACTAGAACATTCTTTTCTCCTATTTAAATAAGTCACCCTAGAGGTTAAGTGCTAGTCTTGTATGCCTGTTCTAGTTTTTTTTGGATGCTGTAATGAACGTCACTAAATACCCTCTCATTGACAACCCATTAACTGGGTTTTATCGATGCCCTGATTCTTCCTTTATCTTATTCATGTATCCTTAAGGAGTTCAAAAAAGAGTAATGGTCCTGCATAATTACAGTGGGAAAAGCTGGAAAGTGGTGGGGAACAGTGATCACATGAATGTTTTAGTACGTGCACATTTTGTATACATTGTAAACATTTGAACTGTGTTGTGTCATCACTCGCTTGGCCTGATTGGCTGCCCATTAGGGGCTAATGCCCTTTTTTGCAGGGTGACTAGTGAACTGAGTTCCTTAACAGAACAGCAAAAAGAAGGGGGCCAGGCCCCCATCACATTGTAGCTCTATATTTTGAGTGATGTGCAATTGTATGCACTAGCATATGTTGTAAATTTACATTGATGTTGATTTAAAAGATAAAATATTCTTCAAACTTAAAATAACTATACAGGTGAGACTTTTCTGTCTAATCACATGCTCAAATTGAGATTGCAAAAGATATTGTACTTCCTGACTGCAATCTTTTAATAGTGAACATTTTTGTAGAATTGAAATTCAATCTTTTTTTTAATGAGCACCCTTAAACAAATGAACATACATGTACTATCCAAAACAAATGATCATTTCCTTCTTCTTTTCCTTTCATCCCGACTCATTTTACTACTCAGGAGTGTTGCTGTTGACCCGCATCCATCCTGGGGCCCATTTCATAAAGCTCGTTACAGTAACAAATTTGCAATATCAGTTTAAAGCTACTAAAATCGTTCAATTTGATTGGCTGATGGTAAACTTGTTATAAAAATTGTGCAATTGATATTACAACATTTTTTTTAATGAATCAGGACCTCGTTCCAGATCCATGACATCACTCTTACAGTGAGTGAAAAACAGTGAAATTAACTCCTTTTCAGAGACCACTCTCCAACTAATCATTATTCACCAACGTCAGTCACTCTTGAGGAGTCAAAAAGGATTGGAAAATCTACAAATTCCCTCTCTTTCTTTGAATAAAACTATTAGAATGTCATTCAATCCTTTATCGCATTCATATTAATATAATCCCTTCCAGCCATTATTCAAACATTTTTCCTGATTAAAGCTCGCAGCCATTCACCCCCCTCCCCCTGTCCCATTCTCTTTACACCTACACCTATTTCTTGCATGAAAACCAGTCAGCCCCCGCACCTATCTAAAACGTTTAACATTCTATATCCTGGCTTGGCTTGGCATTCTTCAGGGGTGTTTGTTTACCACAAAGCCCGGCGTCTTTGCCCCACTTTTCACCATCCCTCAGATGGCTTTCAAGTGCATTATCATTCTCTCAAACCCCGACAAATACCTTACTTGAGTGTGCCTCCTTTTAACCCTGTCCAAGCTGGCTTTTAAACTTAAAGGAGGAGTGAACCGACCAACATGCAATAAATATCTAACTGACTGTGTGTTATGAATAACTAGTCTTGAAAATGTACATTTTGAGATAATCATCAATAACACAGATACTTAATTAGCCTATAACTTTATTCATACAGAGAAACTAAAATGTTTTTGATAGGATAGTTTTTATTTTGCGACTTGGTTTATACATTAATTAGCGTGATATGAATGTATTGAGAAGCAAATCAGTGTGTTATTCAAGTGGGCCTATATTACAAGACTACACAGCATAGAATGCTGCATTATGTGGCCAGATCTGAGGAGTCTAGGACTTGAGGTGGCGCTGTTAATGCTGGTGGTTCGTTTCTGCTTTAAAGGTCCATATCGTCAAAAGAGGTGTCTACCGTACCATGGCAGAAAAACATAGATTATGCAGATATCTTGTATCCTTGCACTTCATTCAAACATGAATTGAGCACCCCTTATTAAAAGCGTGCATATATGACTGGACTCTTTCTAGAGTATGCAATGATTTACGTGTAACCATGTACAAGAAATCTGCACAGTCCTGGTTTAGCGATGCTGTTCCAATGTGAAATTAAATGTGCTATAGAAAAATGCAATAATATTATCATACTCATTATCTTACACTACAGTATCCTAAAGTGATGCAACCGTTCTTCATTCTTTTTTTTTTGTATAATGGTAAGAAGATACTTGTTTTGATTATCTAGCTTGCCCCTAAACATTTGTCCCTCATCTTAACTATCATCAACACCTCTCTCCATCTGTCCCCGTTTATCCCTTCCTCATCCTAATTAAGCCATGAAGATACTGTGCTATCATCACACAAGGGCATTCTTCCTGGGGAGCTCGAAACCAGTTTAAACCCTGTAATGAGCAATTTAATGATCCCTTACATCATCTTGTTTATCTATCTGGTTTATGAGTAGGTAGAATAAATGCCTATCAGTTCTGAAGTACTTGGAAACAATGTCCCCAATAACTTTTTTTCTATCATGCGCTACAAACACTACCTTTGTTTTTTATGTGTATAAAAATGTAATAAATATATAATTGATGATGATGATGTTGATAATAATGATGATGATGAGCACACCCAAACACCAAGATATTATACAGAACATTCATGGAATAGAATTGGGGGTTTTCATTTTTCTGTGACCACATCTCTAACAGCTATCGCACTCATGCTCCGTCTTCATTCATGTAGCTATTTATTCTTTTTTTAATTTTGATATTTTATGGTAGGGTACAAATCCATACTGTCTGGAATAAACTACATTCACGTTTCATACAATCAATATCAAATGTACTATTATAAAGGTCTTTGGATTTTTTTCTTTACTTTTGAGGATAATTCTCGATATCAGGGTCTCTTTTACGTTCTCTACATGATTTCATTACGAGTGCAATATCACGGGGGCTGAGCACATATCACTTGCAAGAGCAATAAGGTAGTGACATGCGAATGGAGAATAAGGTTTAATGGCCTTTTGGCTCTCATCTAATGGTATATGCCACCTGTGGTCTTGATAGGGTTAACATCGATTCCCTTGAATATATCTGTCGGATATAACAGCATCATTGCTCCCCCAAATCTGTCTAAATAAAATTACAGGATGGGAATCCGGTTCGGCAGAAGACAGCCCACTTCACATTCACAAGAAAATGTGAGACAAGTAAATGGTTCTAATAAAAAAAAATCAGGTTTACCTATTGCATTTGGTGCTCCTGGTATCAGTTTTCAATATAAGAAAACAAAATCAGAAGTAATATGATTTCCATGCATTATAAAACCGAGAGACTATTCATGTTAACAATCCTGGGTGCCGTTTCCATAAAGCTGTTTGTAAGTTCAGAGCGACTTTAAGAACGACTGGTGACCCTTTCTTATGCGCAAAATAATCACCAATGAACATTTAATGATGAATATCATTCACCACAGTCCACAAGAAAGGATCACCAGTCATTCTTAAAGTTACTTTTAACTTACAAACAGCTTTATGAAACGGCCCCCTGTGTATAATTATCATTCAATTTTTGCATAAAGCAAATAAGACCATATATAAATATCTGCAGATAGACTAATACATAATTAAATGTATTTATGGACAGCTTTAAAATGCTGTGATATTCACATAAGTTAAGCCTGACAAAACTATATCTCCAGAACCTATGCGCACATAATATTCAATGTGAATTGTCATTAACTACTCCATGGAAGAATGCATCTTATGAGCACTATCTGACTAATGCGGTAATGTATCATTTACCTAACATAACTTTGAATCTTAACTACCGGTACCTAAATTTTGGTGCAACACCTATCTGGGTTATACAGTGTTTCAGTGCCATTTGAAGACAGCATGGTAAAATATACCGCGTTGACACATGACTCGGCTCGAATGTTGAATCCTCAAGCAGGGTCGAATGCTGCGAAGAGGGCAACTGTGATTGCGTTTATACTGAAACAAAATAGGCCAGTTCGACAAGGTACGCGTATCACGAACGGAAGAAGAATAGACGTCACAAATAAATGCCGTGTTTAACTAGGTCATGTGAGTTCGAGACGTTTTTGTTTCCACGTGAAAAAATAGGCGAGTCTTACACGACTCGCAAGTTGAAACCAACGATTTTGGCAGATGAAAAAAGCTCGCGGATCACACTGATCGCATTTACACAGCATAACATTGCCGTGCTGAGCACAGCTCGTGTGTCGAACCCCCGAGCCGAGTCGCTGTGTAAACTCGGTAATAGGTTCATGAGAACTAGGCCAGTGATATTGCCTCTTGCCTATTTACGGTTTGCCTGTCGATCTAGACGGTAGAAAGGACATGGGGCCAAAGAAAAGGTACATGTATGTAAGATGTAGTATGCGAGCATTTTATCTGAACTAAGCTAAGCACAAAGTTGAATGCATGGAATTTTTGTCTATATATTGTAATTTTGAGAAATTAAGAAAAAAAAATCCTCATCCCCAATTTCACGTTAATTTTTTTATCAATGGATAGATAATAAATACCAAAACTTTATTAAAACAGATGAAGCTATGTCAAACTTTAAATTTCTCTTCGATATCCTCGTTTACAAACAAATCTGAATAGACATGGGACTATTATGCATTATGTAGTAAATAAGCATTATTTCTAAACTGAGCCAAGTAGAAGTGCAATGCATGGGACTGTTGGTTTATTGGCCCTGGAAGCATATTGTAAATAAGAATATCAATAAACACTGAATTATTCTCTGATATCCTTGTTTATAAACAACTTTGGATGTGCTGTACACAGGGTAATATGGGGCTAAATCTTATCTTTAAGTCTCATACCAACGGATAATCCAATAAATACCCAGACTTAATTAAAAAACTAAAGCGTATTTCAAAAGAAGAATATAAATGAGCATTAAATCATTCTCGGATATCCTTGTTGACAAACAAATCTATTTATGAACGGGACTAAATCAAAATTGTATGCATTATATTAATGGATAGATACATGTACCAACAAAATACCAATACGGTTATGACCCTGGGAGCTAATATACAGAAGAAAACAAATAAACATTAAATGATTCTCTGATATCCTTGTTTACAAACAACTCTGGGTATACATGGGACTATTGTACATCAGAATGCTATCCACGTCCCACAAACTATTACCCTCAATATAATCCAATCTTATATTCTATTCATAGCTCGCTCTATAAAAGGGCAAGAGGTACTGAATAATGAAGTCTACGCCCTTGCACTTTAAGAGAAGTGCATCTTCTTTTCTAAGAGGCCTTTTGAATTAGTCACGTGACGCCGACAAGAAATATCCAATTTAATGTGAATTGAAAATTGTGCAATCAAATTGTGTATCTTGACGGAATATGTTATTGCAAGGTAATGAATCTAATGGGGCATTGCAAAAAATGTGCAACCAACTGCAAGTCAATTTAAGAGATAAAATATCAGTTGTGGTAACGATCTCAAAATGACTTTGAACAGAATCCAATAAATTTACCACCCAAGTGTTTGTATGTACATAAATAGAAAAATAAGCAGTAAAAATCAATATGCTCTAGTAACAATTAATATAGCATTTGTAAAATTGCATCATAAATTTGCAATTGATGGCAAATATTTCATTGCAACATACCCCTGCAATCTGAGACATTTATTTATCAGACAGGAAAAAATACAAAGAAATATTGAATAAAGAATATGAAAAAAAAAAAGAAACTCATGCATTTGGGAAACATACTGAAAACACTTTAAAAAATCAAGTTCACAAATTTATGAACCCGTTTAAACAGTGAAATAAAAACCCACGGGATCATGATATTCAAAATCAGAGAAAAAATACCTGCATTTGGCCAAGATTCAAGTCTACTTCCGCACACAACTCATGAGAGGGGGGGGGGGTATTGCAAAATTTTCTTTACAGTTTTACACTGACACACTTCACAACCAGTTAATATTCTACACGATTGAAGATTGTGAATATGTCAACTCATATGCACTTAATCCCATCATGTAAACTGGTGAATGCTTGATTTGAAACTAAATTCTTTTATTGAGAAACTCACTTGAGAAACTCTATTCTTTCATCACAGACAAATAAACTAATTCAATTCTAAACATGCAGAAAATATTACACTCCTTTTTGCTTGTGGAATACCTTGAAAGGACATGTTTATAAAATAATGAATAGGGTTAGTGTCACAGTTGGGTTCTTTTAATACATTCATGTGCTGTAAACTTGTCATGATTAATATATCATTCGATAAAAGATCTAGAAATTATTTTTGTTTAAGACCTTGTCGATTTTATTCTGCATTCAGTCGAGTACTTGCTAGGGTTATTGTTCATCAAACCTGCCAAGCTAAATATTTCATGTTAGAGCTTAGGATATGCTTTTTCAAGCTCAATAAAAAAATCCCAACATTAAATTTGAGCAACTTATTGTTGGTTTATTGGGTGGTTGGTTACAAGATATGTTGCATTCCGAGTGAGGAACCAAGATCTCATGGAGTATTTCATCATCCCATGTTTTTTGACAATTTGTCAGATCTGAATCGTTTCCTTGATTTTGATTGGCTGTGAAACACTGGGGGTTTACTGTAACTATGGTAACTGTCAAATGTAATAATAATACTACTAATAATAATAATAGTAATAATGATAATAATAATGATAATAATAGTAATGATAATAATACTCAATTTTTATACTGCACAAATTACAATTGAGTCTCTTAGCACTAACAAAAGGTGGAATGAGTCGGAAAGAAAAGATAAATGAATTTGCTTTGCTGAATAGGCACTATTACTATGGTAACTATCATTATTTATAACACTCATTGTTAACATCCTACAAATCCTTTCACGAAATGCCCCAGTTGATGACATTCAATGTGACTTCACATGGCATATTGCAAGTATGTCTCGATGACAATGAGTTTTATGAAACTGGGTCTTCTTTCAAGACAGCAATCGTTTGTTGAACTTGAAACACTCCTGGTAATCGCTTTACTGCTTCTCATTTTCAGAAAGATTATCAGAGACTGCTCTGAATTACTGTCATCGTCACTCAAAACTCATGGCTATATTCTTGTAATTGAGAGATTATTAGATTTCAAGTGATAAAACACACCACATCAAGCAGTGGGGTTGACTTTAAACGGATTTCTGCACCTGGCCGTTGTGTTTTCATTGTTTTACAAGAACATCCAGACAGAAAACATTCTTTAAATTTAATAGATCAACCATTTCTATCTCATAGGAAATCATATTCTTTTTATAGAAATGACAAATAAAACTGTCAAAACTGAAATGAAATTGAATTTTTAAAATGAATCTCAATCTATGACCAGCAAACCCAATGAATACCTGGCCAAAAAAAATGGTTAATACTTGATATTAACAGACTCATTATCAAACAGGAAAAAATAATTTTTTCACTTATTGTAATGCATATCAAGAGAAAACAATTTCATTTAATGCATATCGAGTTGAGATAATGTACTCTGCATGTGTATACAGCGCGCGACACTGGCACTAGTCCTGACGGTTCAAGACCGATAATACTTGCTGTCAGGCCAGACCAGTAAGATTATATCTATCTGTTATAAAATATATTTTCTTCTCTTTTGTAAATTATAAAAATGGCTCTGACGTCTCAAAAATGGCTCTCATGAATCATGCTGTGAGTATTTTTTTTTTTTTTTGGGGGGGGGGGGGGGTAACAATAAGCAATAAAAGACAGCAAAATAAACTCAAGTCTTCCTTTATATTTTTCTATATTTTCTGGGACCAGTAAATTTTAGGTTCGGTCCAGTAAAAAAATTGAATGTACTGGTCCGACATGATCAGTTCGGATCAGAAGAAAAAGAGGGTTAGTGTGGAGCCCTGGTGTATATCTTAAAATCATAAAAATGCATACATTTGTTTTCATGCGAGATTATTTTCCCTATTTACTCAACCTGTTTCCATCACTTCTATCACACTTATTCTCCCTCTCTGTCCCTCATTTGTTAACTCACTCTCCAAAACTGTTACTATTCTATTTATCCCTCTTTGTCAAGAAATAAGGCAAAAATGCAAAAATAGAGAATTTGCACCATTTCAGCAAGTATCTTTATATAAAAGAGAAATCTTATGAAAGCATGCATTTAGGACGTTCAGTGTACCTAAAATACTACAGGACATCCTAGTTTCTCCTTGAATACAGGTCGCACCTGCAGTTTATTTTTAGAAGGAAGCCCCTAAACGTACAGGAGATGAACTGCTCACACCAAAGATCAACAGCTGATATGAAAAAGGAGGGACCTTATGAACCGTGAAACAACCCTTAAAATACTAAATTACCCAAGTATTGGAAATATGGTATTCCGGTGGATGAATGGAGGATTACAACCTGTAAATGTGAATTTCATTTTCATACTTTGTGATTTCATTTTTATTCAACTGCTTCTTCTTTATATCAATAACTCATGACAAGTAGACACGGGAGCAGCAGATGTTGAAGTAGTAGTTGTAAAAGTAGTAGATGTAGAAGTAGTGGATGTAGAAATAGTAGATGTAGAAGTAGTAAATGTAGAAGTAGTGGATGTAGAAGTTGATGTAGAAGTAGTAGATGTAGAAATAGTGGATATTGAACTAGTAGATGTCAAAGTAGTAGATGTAGCAATATTAGAAGTACAAGTAGAAGATGTAGAAATAGTAGATGTAGAAGTAGTAGATGTAGATGTAGAAGTAGTAGATGTAGAAGTAGTAGATATAGAAGTAGTAGATGTAGAAATAGTAGCTGTACAAGTAGCAGATGTAGGAGTAGTAGATATAGAAGTAGTAGATGTAGAAGTAGTAGATGTAGAAGTAGTAGATTTACAAGTAGTAGATTTACAAGTAGTAGATGTAGCAGTAGTAGATGTAAAAGTAGTAGATGTAGAAGTAGTAGATGTATAAGTAGTAGATGTAGAAATAGTAGCTGTACAAGTAGTAGATGTAGAAATAGTAGATGTATAAATAATAGGTGTGCAAGTAGAATATGTAGGAGTAGTAGATGTAGCAATAGTAGATATAGGAGTAGTAAATGTAGAAGTAGTACATGTGAAAGTAGTGGATGTAGAACTAGTAGATGTCAAAGTAGTAGATGAAGAATTAGTAGATGTAGAAGTAGTAGATGTAGATATAGTAGCTGTACAAGTAGTAGATGTAAAAGTAGTAGATGTAAAAGTAGATGTAAAAGCAGTAGATGTAGGAAGTGGTAGATGTAGTAGTAGAACTAATATATGCACTGGCAGATCCAGGCCCCCCCCCTCCCCTTTTGAAAGTGAAGCTTTTTTTTTTTGCTTGTCAATTTTTTTCTCAGGAAAATGTGCCCCCCCCCCCATTCGAAAAATCCTGGATCCGCCCCTAAATACAGGTAGAAGTAGAAGATGTAAAAGTAGTGGATGTAGAAGATGTAAAAGTAGTGGATGTAGAAGTAGTAGATGTAGAAATAGTAGATGTGGAAATAGTAGATGCAGAAGTAGATGTCGAAGTAGTAGATGTAGAAGTAGTACATGTAGAAGTAGTACATGTGAAAGTAGTGGATGTAGAACTAGTAGATGTCAAAGTAGTAGATGTAGAATTAGTAGATGTAGAAGTAGAAGATGTATAAGTAGTAGATGTAGAAATAGTAGCTGTACAAGTAGTAAATGTAGAAGTAGTACATGTGAAAGTAGTGGATGTAGAACTAGTAGATGTCAAAGTAGTAGATGAAGAATTAGTAGATGTAGAAGTAGTAGATGTAGATATAGTAGCTGTACAAGTAGTAGATGTAGAAATAGTAAATGTATAAATAGTAGGTGTGCAAGTAGTAGATATAGGAGTAGTAGATGTAGCAATAGTAGAAGTACAAGTAGTAGATGTAGAAATAGTAGATATAGAAGTAGTAGATGTAGCAGTAGTAGATGTACAAGTAATATATGTAGCAGTAGTAGGAGTACAAGAAGTAGATGTAAAAGTACTAAATGTAGTTGTAAGTGTATAACTAGTAGATGTAAAAGTAGATGTAGAAGTAGTAGATGTAGAAGTAGTAGATGTAAAAGTAGTAGATGTAAAAGTAGTAGATGTAAAAGTAGATGTAAAAGCAGTAGATGTAGGAAGTGGTAGATGTAAAAGTAGTAGATGTAAAAGTAGATGTAAAAGCAGTAGATGTAGGAAGTGGTAGATGTAGTAGTAGAACTAATATATGCACTGGCAGATCCAGGGCCCCCCTCCCCTTTTGAAAGTGAAGCTTTTTTTTTTGCTTGTCAATTTTTTTCTCAGGAAAATGTGCCCCCCCCCCATTCGAAAAATCCTGGATCCGCCCCTAAATATAGGTAGAAGTAGAAGATGCAGAATTAGTAGATGTTGAAGTAGTAGATAACACAATGCAGTTGTAGAAGTAGTAGATGTAGATATAGTAGATAATATTATTAGAAGTAAAAGCAGTATAGAAGAGGAACTACTACTACAAGTGGTGGTCGTAAAAGTAATAGATATAGCAGATGTAAAATTAGTAGATGTACAAATAAAAAAGCAACAAAGTGCCTTTTCTGGAGTATTCCTGCAAATGTGTTTTGCTGTGTCTTTCCTGTACACCCATTGATTTTTAGGATGAAATGTAAGGATTTCAGATGGAAAGACACTTCCTGTCTTTTTACAGGACATATGCAGCTCTGCATTTTAGTAAGGTACCTAATGGGAAAAGAAAAGAACGTAGGAGGGGTCTACTTACGATATTGCTTCTATCATGTCCAATCCCATCTCCACACAACAGTGTCCATGGTCAGGCCTTGGGTCAGGTAACCCTGAAACGCAGTAGTAGCAGTCACCCAAGATCTTGATTCTTAAACAGTGATTTTCCTGGAGGAATGATACAGTTAGGAAAAGATTATGATTAAGTCTTGCTTGAGAAGTTGGACAATGTAAAGACACATTTGCTATCACTAAGTAAATTTGATTGTATGTTCAATTTGAAAAAAAAGAGGTCACAAAAATGAAGGAACCAGCAGGATATTAACCTGTCATCTACTGTTAGGGTCAGCAGGGCTGAGAACCTATGACCAGTAACGGGCCCGTACCGGTCCATGGCACACCTAATGTACCTGTTGACTTCTGAATTCTGTAAATAAATTCCATTGTGGCTTAGCACAGCAACCATCCACTTCCAGCAAACAATCAGATGTCATAAAGTATTTCTACTCAATCCTTCACCACGATGAACCTCTTCCACATCATATTTCTTAAGCTGTTATACATGTACATAGAAATAATAGGTCAAATAGATACAGTTAAGTCATTGCCTACTAGAACCAGTGGCCCGTGCAAAAAGTATATGTGAATTCATTAATAGTAGTCAGTTCGTTACTGGTAATTGGTTTCGATGGAAATAAAAACTATGGCAAAATTACTTTTTCATATAATATAAGAGAACTACTCACTGTTGCACCTGTCGTAAAACAAGCCAATGCAACAATGTGTGTTTGGAATATTTCTGGAATCAATCACTTTCTACAATATCAGAGTAAATCTAAAGACTCCATAGAATTCAAATATTTGATTTCAAGTTCAAATACAATGATACGCAGGATTAACACACTACAGGTGTGAATTGTTTATCTGCATTTTACAAATGTTGGGTGAAAAGAGTTAACTAGGTTTCAAAGTCCTTTTCATTTTCAGCTGTATTCAGACCAACTGGATCACCACGGTACCAACTAAATCACAAGAAGTTGTTCCCGATAATTATTTTTCGCATTCACACCGGCCTGAAGTAGCCCCTTTCAGGGTAAGTTCTTGCGCAGTATGGTCTGATGAAATGAGCAAGTCCATGGCGCTCGAACCAAACTTCTCGCTGGGTTGAGAAAGTTTTAGTAACTTACTGCCAAAATATCCATGACATGGAAATATCCCTGTTAATGTTCTTGTAATTTCCGCTAGTACCTCCTATTCAGCAGGTATTTTCCTCAGGCAAACTACAAGTATCATGCTTTCACACAGTCAAAAATACCTGCTATTTTCTTATCGAGGTAGATCCAGGTAGATCTCCAAATCAGAGAATACCTGGCGTTCTTTATCAAATCTAGGCGGTCTGAATACGTCTATAGAATATGGCTCTTTTCACACACAGCAAAGTTGAGAACAGGTGTGGCCGTGTTTATATATCAATGTATGATGAGTACACACACATAACAGGTGTATTTGATAGGTGCGTAAATCAAACATTGTATCAAACATGGAAATGCTTCAGCATTTCTTGTCCGTTTCTACCGCATACAAGATATTGATTTCACCATGGAAAGCATTAAGTTATGAGGGAAATTATGAATTTAAAAGCAGTGGGTAGTGAGAGGGGATGACTTCCTGATTGAAATAAAATATTGCTATTGTGGTTGCTATTGTTATACTTATTATGATTATAGCAATCATCATCATCATATTCACCTCCAACACCATGAACAATATCATCATCATCATTATCACCACCACCACCACAACCACCATCATCACCCCTAATCAACATCATCATCGTCGTCGTCATCATCATCATCATCACCACCATCATCAAAATCATCATCATCACCATCATCATCATCATAATCATCATAACCTTCATCATCATCATCATCACCATCATCAACATCATCATCATCGTCGTCATCATCATCATCATCACCATCATCATCATCGTCATCATCATCATCATAATCATCATCGTAATCATCATAATCACCATCAACATCACCATCATCATCATCATCATAACATTGTCATCATCATGAGTCAAATTTTATATCAACTACTCTGAAAGAGGTATGTCATTTTATTTTACCGAGAGCATATTACAAGTTTCCTAAAATTAAAGAGGTGAAAATGAGCAAATTAAAAAGGAAAATCACGTATATCCAACATGAAAAATTACATCTTACAGCAGAAGAGTGATTGCCATCTTTGGGCCATATATACAAGTCTTCCTACACAACGTGACAAATGCGTACTTGATAAGAAAACAACTTGCTAGAGCATGTCTTGAGGATTTGCCTTGACAATGAGAGATTGGTTTTGTGATTTATGTGACATTTATGCATCTCCATACCATCGATAGCCCTCACTCAATAATATTGCCATATAGCGATAGCCCACAAGCATACATTAGAATCTAACTTAAAAAATACCAACAGAAATATGAATATACAAGAGAGAGAGAGGGAGTTTTTTAATAAAGATTTTCAAAAGCATGTGGGTCAATTGTAACTACTATACAGATATCCTGTATGCAATAGCTTTAGAAAAATTGATTACCCTTCCAATGAGACCAAAAACTTCCTTGATCCAATGTCATGCATCATCAAAATCATTTTGAAAAATATTATAAATGAGCTTTCATCTTGATTTTTTTGCTTCCATTTCTCATTTGCTACAAATTTATGTAATATAAGAATGGATCCTCCCCAGATTCTGTGGTTTTCTAAACAAGAAAAGCTATTTATTTTGAATATTACAATTGTCTTCTACACATATTGTCAAGCCCAAATTCAGCATTCACCATTTATAGTATAGAAATACATGTTATCAATTCAAAATTTAAGGTTCCTTGGGCACAAAAAGTTCACACTACAAACGGATCCTTGTAAAAGAGACATCCGATACAAATTCAGTTATCTCTTCATGAAACAAATAAGTTTTTAAGAGCATGTTGCATATTTTACACTTCAGTGTATAGTGTTGCATTTTGGGTGCAAAAGGGGGCATTCACCCTACAAGCTCTGCTTTTTAGTTGGTCTCCTTTCCTTTCGATTTCATGGTTTTATTGTATTATAAAAAAAATGATTTAAATGTTATATTTTGTAAATATGTATATTGAACTAACATTGTAAATGTAAAAAGATTGAAAGAGAAAATAAATCAATTGAACTTGAACCAGTAAATATTAGTGAGTGTGGATACACAACTTTACCCGAGTGATGCAACATACATTGGTCTTTGCTTCAGTTTCAATGCCATTTGATCAAGATTTAGGGGCTCCCATGAATCAATTCATTTTGAATTACATAAAGAGGGTCAACAGGCAAGATAAATGTGCCCTCTTTAATTCAATAGTGGACCATTTGCTAAATGTCTGGGTCATTATGGAAGAACGCTACGCGAAGAAGAACGGGCATTAATGCACACAAGGGATTCTGGGAATAGGAGTGTGCTCCTGGCCAGTAACTTTCAGACGATGATATGAGAGGAAGAGAGAAGATGGAGGGAAGGGTGGATGGATTGAATGAATGAGAGGGGAGAGAGAAACGGAAGGAAATTGAGAAACAGAGGAAAATAAGATGATAGGAAAGAGAAGGATATGTGCTAAGGAAGAGACAGAATGCAAAGAGATATAAAGAACAAGAAAATGAAAAGAAAGAAGAAAGCAGGAAGAGACAGAATAAGAGAGAAAAGAGACAGAATAAGAGAGAAAAGAGACAAAATAAGAGAAAGAAAAGAGCCACAAATAAAAAAAGGAACAGAAAAGTATTAAAAAAAATAGAATGAGGAAAATTGAAAGAGGTGATAAGAAAGAGAGAGAAAAGAAGAAGAAAGATTAGCAAGAAAGAGAAAGATGAACAAAAAACAGATACAGAGCTAATGTTGATTGGGAGGGCTGGTGGAAAGAGAAAAGGACCTATATTATTTTGACAGAGGGAAAGAAATGAGACAAAAAAGAAATGAATATAGAAAAGTAGATATTCTCAAAACATGTACATATATATACATGCAGGACAAATGAAAGGGGGTGAGAGAGAGAGAGGGGGGCAGATAAAATAGAGAGGAGAGAAAGACGAGCTACTAAAACAACCAGAACAAGATTGAATGAGAAAACAAAAATACAATTTTTATGCTTTCAAAACACTGCAAGGGGGCTCTATGGCGCCACACTCTGTAATTTCAGTGTTTTGGGATTGAATCCTCTCCAAGTAACCTTTTATTTCCTACGAGAGAAAACCCTTTCACCTGACCTTTCCAACAAAAATATTGTGGTCAAACCCAAAATTGCCTTCGGAACAACTCCAAAAGCAAACTAAATTGTGACCATTAAAGGACAAGTTCACCCCAACAAAAAGTTTATTTGAATAAAAAGAGAAAAATCCAACAAGCATAACAGTGAAAATTTCATCAAAATCACATGGAAAATAAGCAAGTTATGACATTTCAAAGTTTCGCTTAATTTCACAAAACAGTTTACACATCCTGGTCGGTATGCAAATAAGGAAACTGATGATGTCATCCACTCACTAATTCTTTTGTATTTTATTATATAGAATATGAAATATTCTAATTTTCTCCTTATTGGCATGTGAAACAATGATGTATTCCTCCCTTAACATGTGGTATTAGCATTTTTAAATTCTATATGGTTCAGTGAAGTTGGTCCTTATTGTTAAATCTGTAAAAACACAAAAGAAATAGTAAGTGAGGGACATCATTGATTGTTTAATTTGCATATCACTGAGTTGTGCATATCACTGTTTTGTGAAAATATTCAACAATTTAAAAATGTCATAACTTTATTTTACATCCGATTTTGATGAAATTTTCAGTGCAATGCTAGTTTGATTTTTCTGTATTTATTCAAATCAACATTTTTCTGGGGTGGACTTGACCGTTAATGGGAGATGGCTGCTTTGTTGCTAATTTAAGCATGTATCAGACTGGTTAAAGGGAAAGATCACCATGATGAGAAGTTTGACATAAAAATACCTGACAAATTGATAGAAAATATTGGTGAAGTTTGAGGAAAATCTAGCAAAGATTAAGAAATTATTAGAATTCTGAGTTTATGATATGTGTACGAGCAGCTGCCCCAAACGTCATGTAATAGGAATACACAAATTTCAATGTTTTCATGGTTAATGATGACTAAAAATTTTCTTCTTTTAGGAGCAGGTGTGAAATGTGTCTGTTGATACAATGCAGGCATGATAAATACCAATTTTCAATTTTTGAGAAAATTACATTGCATTGATTTTCTTAAATCCATAATAAACGGGCAGCTGTTCGTATACAATGTCACAAATCAAACAAATTAAATCGTAATAATTTTTCAAAAATCTTTGATTGATTTCCCTCTCACCTTCACCAAGATTCTGTTTAAATTTTGTTTCCAGCTGTTTTTACAATAAACCTATTGTCAGGGTGAACCTCCCCCTTTAGCATATAAGTTGGTTTGAATATTTGAGCGTGTTTGAATATACCACTTTTTGCCCATTCACAAAAGAGTTAAGCTTGTATTTATGTAACAAATACTTACAATGTAATCAATGTTGTCATCATTACCAGGTATAGATCCAGGGTTTATTTTTGACAGGGGGCGTGATTCGTCGCACAAAAATTCGACAAGCACCCCTCCCCCCCCCAAAAAAAAGGTCATCACTCACTAATAAGCAGCAATTGATCTGCAGGTAATTGGTTGCGCCATTTTTCTTTCTTCAAAATTTACGGGGCGCGGCTGTACATTCTACTGCCCATGTATCCGGGCCTGATTACCCATGCTTTCACCCTCTGACCATCCCTTGGCACACAGGGGCTTCAAAACCTAAATAATCCTAGAAGATACCCATTACTTCTGTTTATTTTCATTTTCAACAAAACAAAGTAAAGTGGTCGAAAGTAATTACAATGACATTTGCAAAGTAAAATTTATACAAACAATATAAATTGAGGTATGTACAATATATCATATTTTTTCCATAGGTAAAACAAAACAAAGTATATTTTATAAGCAAATTATCATAAACATTACATAGATCTGAAAAAATGGAGGGATCCACTAAAAAGCAAATGATTGTAGTGCTGGGTCGAGTGCAGCACAATATAGAAGAGTCTTCTGCAAGAGTAAATTAACATCCTGGCTTGGATTTGAATCCATGAACCTCCATAATATTACGGCTAAGGGTGAGCTAAATCACTTCCAACCCAACAACAGTCACTCTCATCGTCCCCCTTCTCCATTCTTTCATTCCCTTCCGTATTTCTCTCCTTTTCCCTGATCCATCTCGTGCAATCAATCTTTCTTTCCAGAGGTTGCATAAACCCAACATTTCTCAGACAATGTCAACTATTTGAAATGAAGACAGATGAGAGAGAATCAATCCCTTCCAGTCAAACCGTCTCCCCTTACCATGCCTGACATGTCAGACAAAATAAGATAAAGTAAAAGGATTGATGAATACCTGAAAGTACATTTTCTGTACACTGAAAAAAATAGTGACAGTGTTAAACTACACCAGTTGTTACAGTAACAGAATAGATCAACATGGAGCATGTAACGGCAGTGTAAATATATAGTGCCATTTTAACGCCTATTTGTGTATTATGTTTGTTATATCGACACTATTTGGTGATACAAGTAACACCATGGTTAATTGTTACACCTAAAGGAGCTGTCCTCTCAAATGACTTACTGGTGTCGCTATTACCACCAAAGTTTTTAAAGAGTATTTCTTTTATGACTGCCATACTCTGAAAAATTGATTTTTTTTTTTAAAAATCATATTGTTTTCTTCTTCCAAGAGAAATTTAATTCATACATGTAAAACACAAATTTTGCTAGATCAAAAGATATGCTTGATTAATCGTTAATAACGTCAATGCTCACGACCAAAAGGTTTCTTATGGTCTAATTTGCATTCTGTCCATGAGCTGTGGGGGATTCCCACTCTCAGTTTGAGTCAGGAGAACAGAAGAATCAACAAAGTCAAAATATTTCCCAGTGTGCCCTAGAGTTGGGACTACTGGGATCATCAGAACTCTTTTGGGGAGCGTTTCATCACATTTTTTCCCCTTGATTTTGATTGGCTGAGAATCACAGTTGCTATGGTAACTGTCAGATAAAACAGGACTTTTCGGATAAAACATCTGACAAGTCCTTTCATCAAATGCTCCCCTGGCTCCATGGTTTAATCATCGAGTCAAAATCTCGTTCTCAAGTTGAATATTAACTCTTTGCCCGCCATGGACAGAATCACTCCTGTACCGCTTTAATTTCAAGGTGCAACCTGAAGAGGGGTTTTGCATGGACTACACTAATTCAGCTCACAATTGCTTTTATTGTAAAGAAAAGCTTTGCGTGTACACAGTACAATGCGATGCACACATCACTATTGTGTAAGAAATTTACGACTTAATGCTCCTTGTGTGTCTTGTGAATAGAATATGTCTTGAGTCAAACTTGGCAGTCTGCTGTATGAGACTCTAGTCGTACAAAGCAGGCAAAGAGTTAAGGATAAGGTCTCGTGAGGACGATCACGGTAGATTTTAGGGTGAGCCCAGATCATCAATGATTAACCGCTGTATGAACGTACATGTAGCTATCATCTCACAGTAAAAACTAGCGAGTGATTAGTGCTGACTCGAACAATAAATTTTACATACAATCTCATTGATTGCGCGGAAGGGTGCATCCTCTGAGCAAGATTTGAACAATGATGCATTTCAAACAGCACAAAACTATGATCTTGAGTGCAACTTTTCGTCATTCTTGAATATTTGTGAAAAAACATCCAAAAGTAGAAGGTTGACACATTCAGGAGAGCATTCTTGAATAACAACTCTTGAATAACAAATTTCGTCCTTGATGCGGGAAACTGTGTATCCATTTATGACAGGAAATGCAGACTTTTATTTCAGAAAATCAAAACTCCCAAACAACATCACATACTAGAATTCCCCAAATCAAAACAGATTTCATCTGAAATTTTATCCTTAGTTGTATCATAAGGGTCCCACCGAATTGAAAAGAGGAAAAATTACATGAGGAAACGAAAGAAGCTAATGCACTGAGTTTAGAGGCTGGAAGTCACCCAGTGGTGGAATTCTCAAGCGATCAGAGAATCATTTAGGAAAGCACCGTGACTCCAAAGATGGCTTCACAAAAGCTTGAGGAATGAACTTTGCCTTGCCTGGAGGGACCAGGGTGGCGTATAATTAATCTGGTAACCACTGATTTCTTTTCTTCTGACCATTATGATAGACTTCATACATGGTGCAGGAGTGAGTAATATTATATATTTTTCTTTCTGATTCAGATAGTATCTTACTGGTTTCCAATGAATAAATGTTGCTGGCTAACACACACGAAAAAGCCATCAAATGACATGGATTTGTCATGTTCCCAACAACTAAAACTCATATTAAGCATTTAACAACATTGACTTCTGAAGAAATGAAATCAAAATTAATAGCGTTGTGGCCCAGTGGATTAGTCTCCGGACTTTGAAACAGAGGGTCATGGGTTCAAATCCCAGCCATAGCGTAGTTTCCTACAGCAAGAAATTAATCCACATTGTGCTGCACTCAATCCAGGTGAGGTGAATGGGTACCTGGCAGGAATTTATTCCTTGAAATTCCGAGCGCATAAAAGCAGCTTGAGCTACAACCAGGGTAATAATATCCAAGTCCTTTGGAAGCGCACAGAGACGTTATTCATAATGTGTTATGCGCTATACAAGAACTGACAATAATTATCATTATTAATATAAGAGGGTCATGGGTTCAAATCCTTCTTATTTTCTTCAGCAATTATTGATTCACCCACATGGTTCTCTCCTTAAACACGGAGAGGTTATTCTTTTTTAAAGAACAGGATTAATTCCTTGGAATGTTAAAATAGCACCTATAAATGAAGCTCGGTAATAGCTAGGTTGATTTTTAACTTGGACAATTGGTTATACACTGTAAACACGCTGTTTGAAATTTCAAGCATGTTGTTTAAGCCCATAACTCTACCAACTATTGTTTAAACTTTTTAAACAAGTTGTTTTAAAAGTTTAAACAATTACAAAAAAGTTTAAACAACTTGCTGTTAGAGTGACAAGCTTAAACAATGTGCTTTTTTTTTACTGTGCATAAGGCAAGCATAGGCCCTAAGAACTACACTATAATATAACATTATTATCAATTTATCATCATCATTTTATTTAGTTATACATCAGTATCCAGGACTTTTGGACAAACTGGGTAAGACCCCCAAGAATATGCCCTGGAACAAATTTCGAATAAAAACGCAAGCGCAAACACTTTTTCCCTTGTGTAAATCACCCCCTCTTTCTCAAGTGAATGACTTTAACACAGTTGATTACCATAAATCAATTCCACTAAATAGTTACATCTCTATCTGCTAGACCACAGCTCTTGTACACCTTCCAGTCAATTGAAAACTGAAGTGTTTGGCTAGGTCACTTCATCAAAGTAATTGACTTCTACGGGACTGTCACACGTCGACATTCTGGTAAGTGTATGGCAAGCCGTTTAAACATTTTATCTCATTTCCTGATATTAATAATTCAATTCTTGATTTTCTGTAATGGAATTCTTAATATCAAGAATTAATTTATTGGTGTAAAGAATATTACGTTGTGTCGTAACACATGTCAATTATCATTTTCAAGAAATAAATTCTTGATACATGTATAAGAATAATCCCCTATAACATAGAAACAACAGTATTTTTTTTAGTTGACATGTTGCTTTTTGTAATCCAACGCATCAACAAGGTTTTGTTAAATAACTTAATCATACACCATTATCTATCCATCTTAATTTGTAGTCTTTCATATACATTTTATCCATTCAATTGTGTTACTTATTCAGGGTGGGGCTTTACAAGTAATGCTCTTTAACAATCAATTTATCTTGCTTTAAGTACACCACAAAATGTGAAATACCACATGGGAGTGCTCCACAATTTGTAGTGCTCAATATTCACAATTGTAGACTTCTCAGAGCCAAAATGACTGCTAGCTTAACACAACACGGAAGAAGGGATTTTCCCATTTATTTCTCCAGACTTTAATGCTGTCCTTAATCTCTATAATATATGGATATATGTAGAATATATACCACACTTCTGGCAATGCATATTCTCTAGCACATAGAAGTAAAATAAACTGGGGAAATCTAAGACACAAAAATCCATACACCACTCCAACCCTCAGACAATGTTTCCCTATTTTTTCCTTTGTCTTCTTCCTCTTGTTTCTTCCACTACAAACAAGAGAGTCGCTGGGGCGAGCACATAATACACACCTGTAATGCCTAAAATGGATTTATTGGTCAAAAAAAGAAAAGTGGAAGGTGGCGACTTGACCTTTGGACCTCAATATCAATAGTATTCCTGGGATCCATGCTAGTATCATGCACACCCAATTATATGAGCCTAGGTTAAGTTAAACTGAAGTTATTGCGTTTACAAGTATTTCAGAAGGGTGAGATGAAAACATGTCACTGTGACCTTGACCTTAAAATCAATAGGCTTCCTGGGATCCTTGCTAGCATCAAACACACCAAATTATATGAGCCTAGGTTAAGTTTAGCTGACCTTAATGCGTTTACTAGTACTTCAGAAGGGTAAGATGAAAATATGTCACTGTGACCTTGACGTTTGACCTTTTGACCTCAAAATCAATAGGCTTCCTGGTATCCATGCTAGTATCATACACAACAAGCCTAGGTTGACTGAGCCTAGGTTACGTTAAATTGAAGTTATAGTGTTAACAAGGAAAAGTTAACGGACGGACTGATAGACGGATGGACAGACAGACGGACGGACAGATGGACGGACAGACAGACGGACACCGAGGGTGTTACCATAATACGTCCCGTCTAGGACGGGCGTATAACTATAAAACAATAGATTTACCTCATAAACTCCTTGTCTTGTGTATGATAATAATAATAAAAATGTTTCTAAGCGCTGCATACTATTACCCCAGCTTTAGCACAGCTACCCTGATCAGACGCTTGAGCATTCAAGGTATTCCTTCCTACTGAGTACCCATTTACTACACCTGAGTTGAGAGTGGCAAATGTAGATTAACACCTTGCATAAGGATGCAAGTGTTCCATGGGATTGGAGCCCCGGACCTTGTGGGTCAAAGTCCAGACTTATTCATTGAGTCACAACACCTCTGCATTATGAAACCTAATGCTGCTGGGTTATATGCTCATAGGTGATATTGCCAATTACAAAATGGCGGGAATTTACTTTGAAAACTAAATGAAAAGGAATAAATAAACAAAATATGTATGTGTTAAGTATAAACCACAGTATGATGAGAATGAAAATGTGATCAATTTATCTTTTTTTGGCATATGGGAGTGTCGATCAGCATTAATAAGCAAGCTAACAACAAGTGACAGAACTACTTCCAGTATACTACGAGGATAAAGACAGTCATTTCTTGACTTTACCTGCATTTCAGATTTCTCATACCCATAAATTAAAATAAATATTTTTACTTCTGATAAATTACAAACTACAACATCACATGACCACACTGAACTTGATTTGTTTTAAAAGTCAAGATTTGCTTTTAACTTTCTACCTTGGAGCGATTTAGAGTCCTTGATAAGTGATACAAGAAAGTGCCATATCTCACAGAGAACTTATTGGCCCTTTTAGTATTATTCAACCCAACTTTAAATAAATGATTGTTTCATTGCCCAATGGACCCCATTTTCCTAATACAGCAAAGTATTATTATCACAGCTACCAACAAAAATACCTTTAAAAGGCTTCCTTGAAGCCATAAAAACAAGAGTGTTTCTTAACTAAAAGTGCCCTTTTCTAATAATGGGGACTATAAACTGAAGCATCATAATACTTCTTGCAATTTTCTAGCATTGCATACACTTTCAATCTGATTGAGATAGAAAGAGCTTTAGGCTAGTCAAGTTTTTATGACACCTAACTTCCTGTTCATATATTGTAAGTCATTATTGTTTTTGTTCGTGAAAAGGGATGACAAGTGTATTTTAACATTGTATTTTGCCAACATTTCTATTTCATTTCCTGATTATTTTGTGAACAAGTCATAAATGTAATACACCCTTCCCTCTCCCTAGGATACCCCCCCCCCCCGAAAAAAAGATCAATTGTATTCCTTTTCAGTTGCTTTTAAATTTCTCCATTACCAAACATACTAGTCAACAGGGGTGACAGATTTCAGGGGAAATATCATCTTGATATAACATATTCAATAAGTACCAAGGCGTGTAATGGGATATCCACGAATGCAGCGAAACATTTATTTCTAGCATCCAAGCATTGAATGTGATATTGTTGAAGGAAGTACATTTGTGATGCAGATGAGTTTGCCATGGGCGCTACGGGAGGCAGTCAGTATTGACACTCTCATTCCGATTACAATTGGAGGAATAAAAACTGAAAGGGTGACATGGAAAATCAGGAAGTGGAAAAGTTATGCTTCTTGATGTCGACATGAACCCCAATTTGAAAAACAAAACAAAACAATGATATGGAAATTATACAATGAAACATTAGAATGCAGTGTTAGCATCTTAAAAACAAAGGAAATGAGAGAAATGATTAAGAAAGGGGAAAATATTATATCAGTGAGCAATGTGAACTTTATCTTGGTGTCAGATGAATACTGAAATAATGACAATGCAAGAAACTGTATGAAACATCGAGTCTTGCACAAGAAAAGCATGCAAAGTAAATTCATTTCATTGAAACTTTATTCTTTCTATGAAATAAGCTACTCCTATAGTATTTGCATCCAAGCGAGGAGCTGTTTTATTTTGGTAATTGCAATGGTATCAAGGCTTATCAGTAAATCAAAATCAAGATGCCAATGGTAGTTGATATAATGGCAGAAACATCTGCAGCTAATTTAAAAAAAAAAACATAGTATGAAGAGGTTAAGTGGATGATGGGTATAAGGGTGAATAAGTACAAACAAGTCTTAGTAACAAAGAGGGTCATTGGGTCAAACATGTGACATGAAAACTCACGCACATACATCCACACCCACACAATCATTCACATACCTGTTAACTGCTGAGCATCAAGCATATATTTGCTTGTATAGTTTGCCTCTGCATTTCTTCCCCATTAAGTTGTTTTGTTTTCTATATTGCATTTATGTCTTTTTCTTGTCTCACGCATTGCAAATTTGTATTGTATATTATACCAATAAATGCAGAAAATCTTGCAAAAAAAAATCACTCATTCTCTAATAAACATACACACCCACACACTCACTCTCAAACCTGTTAACTCACTCACTCATTCTGTAATACACATACACACTCACTCACAAATCTGTTAACTCACTCATTCTCTTATACACACAAACCCACACACTCACTCCCAAACCTGTTAACTCACTCGCTCACTCATTTACTCATACTATCACTCCTTCTCTCTCTCTCTCCCCCTTCCTCTTTTAGCTGACCTTGATATCTGTCCATTTTTCACTCCCATATACCATTATCAAACTCCTTTATCATCTCATTGCACCCTCACCACCCCGCTCCAACCAGTCCCCCCTCACTTTCCCCTATACCCTGTACAGCCTTCTCTCTAGCGCAACCTCTGAGTCTGCAAATCAACGTAAACAACTTATTTTTGACCACTCTACAGTGTAGCAGGTGTGGAAAAAGCAACTCCTCCTGACCTGAATGCATTGATTGTTCAACAAATTGTTTTTCAAACACTCATTCTGTGATCACATCAACTTTTAATGAAGACTTTTTGAAAATCATGAAGTATACTCCATTTTTTTAAATTTTAAAGAAACAACAAAAAGTTATTTCAAGATGATAAAAGGGCTACAGGATGTGACATCTGTTTATATCTAATGAGCATGTTCCTATCAGCAAAACATGAAAAGTATTTTTCTAATTTTGATAAAATAATTCATATGAAGTCTCCTTCCATATTCAAGCTAAAAATGACAAGAGTAGGATATAGGTAAAATAATCTTGCCATCTCTAAACGTCTATACATCATTAGTAGCACAGAAATAGAAAAGATGTAAGCGTATGCATCTCACATCAAATTTTTAAAGTTGTCATCCACATCGATCGATCTGCTAGGCTTCTAAAGAACTTCTGTTTAACATTCCCTTATATACTATGCACGTATGTTCTTTTCCGTTCTTTTTTTTTGCAAATTTTTAGTCCATTTCTGATGCGGATGGAAACAGATGGAGTCACCCCTGAAATTTTGCTCATCTACTGTGTCCTTTCCTTTATGCAAACGTTTTCTGTCCATCTGCCAGTGGGAACAGGCCTTGTAGAATGAATCTTTCTTCTTTCAATAATTCAGGACTGTGTTCACATCAGAGGTAGATAGTATCTTATGATCGAAAATTACAATAATTTTTTTTATCTTATGAAGCCTACTTACATTTTAAAGCCCAAAAAATGTCTCCAAATAATTGGGCCATGTACCCTTTTTGCAAAAAAAAAAAAAATCTTATTCTTTTGACTATTATTACTCAAAGGTATGTTCATATCAGCTAAAGATAATCTTTGAGATTGATATAAAAATCAAGTTTTATTAATCATACTACTTAAACGTTAAACTATCAAGCTGAAAAAAACACTTCCAAACACAACCAATTTAACCCCTTTTTACTTAGTAAAGGAGCTATTTTACTTTGATATAATTTGTTGCTGGTTGGTTTCCTTTATTTTCCTGATCATTCCAATCTTTTGTAAATATTATGATTTATCATTAAATTTTAATGTAATCTTTATAGTGAACTTTGATGTAAAGGATTTGTATGTTGATGATTTATTAATAAAAAAATTAATAAAACAAGAAAGGATATATTTTTGTTTTCATTACTGATGGGTATATGCACATCAGCTCTACAGTGAGAATGACAATGATTTGAATGAAGTCTACTTTCATTTTCAACATTTCTCAAGCTAAAAAATGACCAATAAAAGAGAGTGAACCATGAGCCCTTATTCCACTATTTTCTTCTTTCCAATCCTCATGGAATGTTCACATCAGCTGTAGATAGTGAATTACAAAAGGGGAATAAGAATTATTTTCATGAAGCCTACATTTATTTCTAATGTTTCTCAAGCTAAAACAGACCTTTAAAAGAATGAGAAATGACTCCTTTTAGCACCCCCACACTTTTTTCTTAACTCATGGATGTCTTCACATCACCAAACAATGTTTTTTTTTTTAATTGGAAATACTAATATTTTACAATGCCTACTTTACTATTGGAATTTCAAACTAAAATGATCTTCAGTAGCTCTGATAAAGACTATTTCTTTACGAACACCGAGAAGGGAAAATTATCATTACCACATGGATGTAAAGCCAAAAAAAAAAGTTTGCATAAGAGATAAATATAAGTAAATAAATACAACTACACCAAGTATGGTAACCTTTATCCTTTTCAACACAGATGATATGTTACATATTATTGCTAAATAGCATACATGTCAGCCATGAGCACAGAGAATGTAGTATTAGCCATTTGCACGTTGAAGTTTTTAAGTAAAATCGCATTTTGATGCTAATCATACTTTTCAAAGGAAAAGCACAATGAATGAATGTCCTTCGACGGATTCAATTACTATGTTATCATTTTAACTAAATCTGTCTTCACATCCTGTGGCCATCCTTGTTAAGCACAATGCAATCTGATTTAGACGACCCTCTTATGATTACATCTAAGGCTCTAAAGCTGAAAACAAATGTCCTTGTTCATATTTGACTATAAATGGAAGAAGGGCTGTGAGGCTGTTTAGCCTTTGTTCATTACTAGACTGCAAAAAGAAGTGTTAGACATAAGGTGTTGAATTTCACACCACAAAACATTCATATAAGATCACATTGCCAAGTGTTGAAACTACGGCATGAGGGAGTGGACTGGTAATAACTGAGCATTTCTTGGTGTTAATTTGACACTGCACTAGTGTTGACTTAAGTGCTACTTGGTGTTGATATGATATCACTAATGTTAATTTCATTATAATCAAACTAGCTCGGAATGGTACCAATGCTTCGGTGTTACTTCGGTGTGTACGTAAGCATGTTTCCATTATCAAGAAGTTGTGCATTAAACTTAAGATGGAAAGAGACACTTACGAGAGAAGAATACTACACCTGGGTGGAGAGTCGCGCATGTATTTAAATGGCTTGCTAAAGGATACAACTGCTCAAGTGGGGTTGCGAACCTCAGACCTTGTGGTTCAAAGTCCAGAGACTTATCTACTGAGATACATCACTTGTATATTATTGGTATTGTTGTTTTTGTTATAATACTACTTTGGAAATATCAGTTTTGTCTAATTATATGTTTGTAGAGATACATGAATGAATGAATGAATATACAAAGCATTTCGAGCCCAAAATAAAATGTGAACAAAATAATACGTCAGTGACAGAGTACTTTTACTGGAGAGATTAATCACCATGCTCATCATCACTTTGTACCTAATCTCTGTTGCTGTTTTAGGATAAGATTTCATGCATTTTCGTTTGAGAGTGCAACATGACTTGCCAACCGAGTCCTGTTTCATAAAAACTTGTAGTAATGATGAATTATGCACGATTTCTATGACAGATTTACTATCAGCCAATCAAATCAAATGATTTCAGTAGCTTTTAACTGTCATTGCAAGTTTTTATACCAAAAGGTTTTATGAAACAGGGGCCCCTGTCGTGCACACACAATGGGGTATCAAACATGGGGAATATTTTGGCTTAAGAAACTAATGACTGACTGACCAATGGCTGTCATTCATATGAAGGTTTTTTTTATTCATTATTTGTGACTAGCCACATACCCGTTTAGAACCTGTTTTTCTTTCAAGCTTAATAAAATCTCAAAATTTATTTTGAGGGGACGTCTTGTTAGTTTGGGGGTAGCTGGCCAATTGTTTTAATTTGATAACTTAATATATTTATCACTGGGAGGAGGGGGGGGTCATAAAGATCTAGATCACCTTAAATCTCACTTAAGACTGAAGTACTCATTCATCCTATAAAATGTCAGTAGTGGAGTGTGGGGGTGGCCTCAAAGAGAGAATAAATAGGAACAATTTTAAAAAGACAATAGAAATGTATATAAAATATGTCCCTCCCCTTTGATACCAGGGAGGGATGGGAGTGCTTGGAGTCTCTTTTGAAATCCAGAATCCACCCTAGGTGGATATTATTGATATATTACTACATGAAATGAGAAGAGATATTGTATAATCAATGAAAGTAGATAAAATATAATACAAGAAAATATCAAGAGAATAGTACTCAAAGGGAAAATATGTCAAAAAATGTCGCTAAAGAATTTCAAAATGCAAACAATCTTACATTTTATAGCAAGATGCAGTTGAGTTCCTTTTCATGTTGCATTTCAAGGTTATATTTACACAGCTTGGTAAACAGTGGCATGATGTTAACCAAGATGTTTACATTTCATTTTCAAAGTGCATTAATATCTTACACATATATTCAAGAGGGGGAAAATTCACCGCACTTGCAAAAAACACATTATAAATAATGTACAGGACTGAGTGTAGGAACAACATTAGACACAGTTCAGAATAATATGCGCAAGGGACCATCAGATTTGGAACACAGACTGCCAGACGACAATATCTTATTTCTTTCTCCCTCTAAATTCCGCCACTTTAATTTTCCTTCTCTCTTCTCCATCTTTCCCCACCACAAATCAATCAACGGAACATTGGGACCGAGTCCCTGGAGTTTGATTCCTGTCAAAAAGAATTTGGTTGAACCGAGACAACTGATTTGCTTTGAAGACAAATTGGAACATTTCAAGCAATGTAGGCCTTAAATAGTCGCTATGTATTTGCAACTTAACCTGTTTAAAAAACAAATAATTTTGAAAATAAGTTTGCCTGCTAAGTAAACCCTACTCTGATAATGAACTGGTGAATTACAAATTGCATGGATTCAAAATAAATCTGAATTGACTGCTGCTGTAGTTGACTGTAGAGACCAGCAAAACACTGAATTAGATTTCATATTTCATGAACACCATTCAGATCGTCTGGGATTACAAAATTAAATTACATTTTAAAGCTACAAGGTTTAAATTGAAATCACCTGGGATTGAAATTGTATACAAATTAAATCAAGAATTCAAGTGATCTTTCTTTATTACATCCATGACATTGAGTGTAGATTTGAAAGTAAATATAGGCTCATACTCGAAACTGACAGGACCTCTGCAAATGCTTTTGCTACAATTTTCTGGATAAATAGAAAGTATTCATCTAACTGTGCTCTTTGATAAAGATCTTGCCTGCCACTTCTAATCCTTGAATTTACAATGTAAATTGAAATTTGAAATAAATCCAAAATCAACTATGTATAGGGCAAATAGAATTCTGGGTTTCACTTGAACACTAAACTAGCACATCAATGATGTAGAGCTCATCCGGCATCTCGCAACAAAATTTAACACAATTTTAAATTTCAGTCCAGTTGACACTATAGTGAATTATATTGGTGACATAAATTGAGGAAACAGAGTTAAAATTGATGACGAAATGACATAGAAGAAGCACTTTTTGTGATTTATAAATAATGATTGTATAAATTAGCATAAATAATTTTCTAGTAAAAATTTCTAAATTCTGTGTAAAACCTTAGAGAACCTCATTTAGCTCTCAGATGGAACAACTCTACAAACTCTAGCCACTTGTACTACTAGTAATTGATGAGATTGGTAACTTTTTTATCAAATCTTTTGTAACAAATTACAGGATGAATTAGAATACACACTTATGTAATGTGATAAGCAAAAAAAAAAGTTTGAAGCTAAAAATGTTTGATACTATCCACTTCCCAGACACAATGGCTTAAAAGATCCCAGTCAACAAGCATTAACCAAAGCCTTTTCTTCTGCAGACATATGACATATCCTACTATGCTTAGCCACAAGTACCTCAAACCTACCTGGATAATGTTTTGTCTTTGGAAGCCTTAATTTGATTTGGTTCCTAATTGAAGCGATGAGAAAGCATCTCGAAGATTAATTGAGAAGCAATTTCTTCTCATCTTGACCTTATACCAGTATAGTGGGTGGACTTATCCGGCTCGCATGCAATGGGTATACGCATCTTAGTTTAGGTCTCCTTAATTTTTACTCTCTTGTTTTGAAAGTATATATGGCGCAGCCTCTCTGTCTGTGGTCAAATCGATCTTCTTTGTCACACCCACAATCACACAAACACACCCACATAATTTCTCTTATCCCACCCCTCCTCCCTCTCTTTCTCTCTCTTGTCCCCTCTCTCCTCCACTCCTCATCCTCTTCCTCAAACTCATTCCTCTTAATTTTTTTTATCTTGTTAATATCTATCTCTTTCTCGGTCTGTATCTCTCTCTCTAACCCCCCCCCCCACACACACACACACTCATACAGGGACTCAAATCTTTGTTCCTTGCTTACATGGAGCGTTGCGGCCCAGCGGATTAGTTTCCGGACTTTGAAACAGAGGGTCGTGGGTTCAAATCTCAGCCATGGTGTAGTTTCCTTCAGCAAGGAATTATTCTGCATTGTGCTGCACTCAACCCAGGTGAGATGAATGGGTACCTGGCAGGAATTTATTCCTTCAAATGCCGAGCGCATAAAAGCTGCTTGAGCTACAGCCAGGGTAATAATATCCAAGTCCTTTGGAAGCTCATAGAGACGTTATTCATAATGTGTTATGCGCTATACAAGAACTGACTATTATTATTATTATTATTGTATCTCAACAGAACACTGGACATCCTCCATGCCATTCACCTCCTCTCCCTCCCCTCTCTCTTTATTTTTTTCCAAATTCTTGGGAGGCACACACGCACACCCACACAAACAGACATCTTCAACCTCTTTCTCTCTCTTTCTTTTATGAACTTACATATCTTTGGGAGGCACACACACACACATCTTCACCCCCTCTCTCTCTCTTTCTTTTATGAACTTTCAAATGTTTTGGGAGGCACACACACGCATCTTCACTCCCACTCTCTCGCAACTCCACATTAAAAAACATACCACACCCTTTCTATGTTTAACCCACACCCACACTCACTTAGATCCCATCTGTTATTCAAACCTCCCTATCTTTCAAGAACAACTGCCATTGATGAATTTTTACTTTATAATCTCGGAGGAATATCTTAATTTCTGTCTCTTTCTATCTTTCTCAGTTAATGTTTACGCTAATAACGCAATATCAATTACCAATGCACACATGTAAGCACTTTAAAATACCAGTTTATATAAGCTTTAGAATAGAGTAATATTTTTTCAATATTGTGGTATTTTGACTTAGGTGTATATGAATGGGGGAGGGGTCAGCCAGAATATTGTAATCTATGCTGCCAATGCACACCACCTAACAAAATAAGAGCATCGTTCATCTACTTCACAAAAGAAATGATTCAGTTACAATAAAGTGATTGCACACATAAAGTGAGCACAAATAGCGGTGACACATCATTTGCTCCTGCGATAATTGCTCCGGGCTGTACTTTGGTCTAAGATATAGGGTTAGGGTTGCAATGGGGTTTTATTTTAGGTTTAAGCGCTAGGTTTAAGATAGGGTGTATTGTTCAGTTTCAGTTTAGTTTATTTCACTTCCATTTTCTGATAATAAACATAACAAACATATATGCATATGTATGAATGTACATAACAGAATAAGTGTCATAAGAATACTTCAATAATTAATTAACAAATTCGTAGGAAATAGTCGAAGTATATATAATTATTTTTGTTCCAAACACATTTTGATAATTAGACAAATTATAAATTACAGTTAGCATGTGAAAATAAAAATGAGGGAGTTATTAAAAAGCAAAGCTTGTAATGGTAAGTCCCTTGGGATAAATTTGTAGTAATCTTAATCGTATGCAATTAAAAGTAAAGTAGGACAATCTTGACCATATATGAAGAACGGCAAAATAGGTTTGAATAACAAGGAAAAGGGGGGGCTGTGACGACATAAATAAGGGGGGAGAAGGGAATATTAAAAACTGGGGGGATAAAAAAAAAAAAAAAAAAAAACGGTTATGTGTCCAGCAGAGAAAAGGGAAAGGGGAGGGGAAAGAGAAATAGGGTCGAGAGTCAAGTATCGTGGAACCCAGGATTAAACCCAGGATTGAAGCTGGTCTTTCCATTAATTCCATTAATGTGTGGAATTCACAGCGGAGCAATTGTCGCCGGAGCAAATGTCATCGAACCCATACAGCAAACAATATATCTGCAAAAACACTGTATTGTGAATGTTGCAGGTTTCTATGATTTCAGTTTATGATCCCTGCTTACTGCAATGTGTAACGTTGCACGACATTATTTTGGGTCATATCCACAAAAGAGCCCCAAAATGATCGGAGAAAGAAAAAATGCTGTAAACTTATTGACTACCAATCATGACAGCCATAAAAAATAGGGTATCTGTTACGTAGCCAAAAGCTTTTTGCATACATGTATATGAACAGGGTATTCTTATTTTTCCCAGCTGTGGCTGTCGCAGTCTATCAATGTGTGCACAAACAAGTTCATCAAAAGCGATGGAGTCATTAAATTGTTGTGAGTTTTGCCTGTCAATTCAGCTAAATAAAATACACTAAACCAATAATACATCAACCCATTGGCAGACTGGGTATTTCCAACATACCACGGCCCGAAGTGACATCAATGTGGTATTTTTCTCCATGTTTTGACACCGTTTGCAATAACAGCACGGAAATACCTCACTCGTCACCACTTGTTGCGTCAATGCTGTCTAAATCTACCGGAAGTAGATGGGGGAGGGGGTGATGGTAGTTACCCTTCGCTCAAGAAAAGCGGTCTGATTTATACAAGCTAAAGGCCCAGAATTTGGACTTTTGCATGAATGAATTTGAAATAAGTTGTATTTGAGCTAGGTTTGTCTCCAGACCCACTTGTTGATAACGTTTAATACAGGGTATATGTCTGGAGACTAAAGGGGTGGGGTGGGGTTCAGGGGTACCACCCCCCCCCCTGATCATCCTCATCCCCTTTGCCAGCAATTGTTGTTGTTTCATCATGACTTTATTCAAGTTCAAATACAATGATACAATATATAAATAAAGAGACCAGGTCCACCGTTTCCAATCAAAACAAAATGGCGGGTCAATACATGGATTACAAAACAAGTAACACTTATACCAATATAGAAAATTATTTAGAGTAACATAAATGCAGGAAAATAATCAGTGGAAGCTGTCATTGATATCACGTTGAAAAAAAATCAAGCCACTTTATCAATTTTCTAAATTAGAATTGGATATATAAATGGAATTAATTATTGCATATAATTTGAAATGTATATATAATATTATGAGAGGTGTTACATTAGATATTGCTTAGATATTGTTAGAAATTGCTTGCTATTTTAGATCATTATCAGAGCCTACACACAAGGCAGGTAAAAAAAATGAAGTATTGAAATTAAAGCAACATACCTGTGCTAATCTGTCGAATCGAGCAAAGAGTTCGTTGAGGAGTTTTACAAGTTCTTGAGCAGTACAAGTTGAAGAGAGTTTTGTGAAGCCTTCAATATCCGCAAACAGTATACTGAAAAATAAAAAAAAAAAAGCAAAAATACACTAAGTTTAAATCCTATAAGGGGGATAGGATTTGTCAGCATTAAGAAAGCTTATTGCAAATCATTGTGGGGGAGAGAGTGAGCTTTAAAGTGGAAATAACACAGAGCATAATAGCTTCATTAGGTATGTAATTTATTTTCATTGTTTTATTCATTTTCTATTTTTCTCCCTCGTCCCGCTCTATATCTGTCTCTTACCAAATCCTATCAAAATCTCTTCTTGTTTCTTTTTTCCAATCTTTCTGGCAATTCATAATTTATAACTTATAAACATGTACTATACATGATCTAATTGTCCATATGTACATGAATATGTACCTAGTTCTCTCTCTCTCTCTCTACATTCATAATTGCATGGAAAAATATTCCTTAAAAAACCTAAAATTTCCTCTTTTATCTCTCCAAAAACTGAAGGCTGCTGTGATACACTTCTAATTAACAAGCGGAATGCCTCTGGCAGTCTCGCCTGCATTACGCCATTCGATATAGCAGCAATTCTGCAGCTAATGAATAATTATTCACAGAAGAAACATATGACAATAAAATATTATGTCCATTGACCCAAAATGACCTTTGACCATGATCACGTGACCTAAGACATGTGCAAAACCATCCTTCATGCTTGATTACCTTAATGTCGATGTTTCATGAGCTAGATCTATAAACTTTCTAAGTTATGATGCCAATTCAACACAAACTCCCAACACAGCCAGAGTTCATTGGCCTTTAAATGACCTTTGATCTTGGCCATGTTCCTGAAACATGCACAGGGTATTCTGGGATGAACTAGATCCATAAACTTTTAAATTTACATGTACATGTATGATGACAATTCCACAAATACCCCCAACATTACCAAAGTTTGTTGACTCTAAATGACCTTTGACCTTGGTCATGTTCCCTGAAACTCGCACAGGATGTTCAAGGATACTTGATTGCTCTTATGTCTACGTTTCATGAACTAGGGCCATATTCTTTCTAAATTATGATAACATTTCAAAAACTTAACCTTGGTTAAGATTTCACTGTTGACAACGCCGCCGTCGGAAAAGCGGTGCCTATAGTCTCGCTCTGCTATGCAGGCGAGACAAAAATTTGCAAGCAAATTGATTTTCAGTAAAAACACTACAACATTCATCAAAGGTTGTTCAAGCTATAATTCAAATCAGCATATTAAACATGTATGTGCCAATTTGTTTTAAACTGTGGCATCATAGACAGGTAGGAATTATCTGCTAATTAAAGCATGCAACTATATCAACAAAGAACAAATTTGTCATAGAATCATATATAATCTATTCATAATTGTTCACTTTTTTTAATGACACATCATTTTGAATTAAAAACAAGACCCTAACGAAACCATACAGCCCACATGAAATTGGCATGTACATGGTCACAGGATTAAAGAGAAATTCCAGTAGTTGCAGTAAACACTGATTTCATGAGAAAGTCTGTAAAACCAGGCTGAATTGTCAGTATATCATCGAGGATCTAGATCTGGTACAGTTACATAAACTGAACTTTGTGAAATCTTGAAATATGTTCAGACTGAACTTCACCAACACAGATAAGCGCATGTGGGACAGTGTATAATTATTGCTTTGAGCGTCGGGCCCGACGCTTTACCCGAATCCTGTGCTTATTTGCTGATTTCTCAGCAATTACACAATTTCTTCCAGAATCCTTTGGCACATGCGTTTTATTTATACAAACAGACACTTTGGTGGTCATTTCATTGGATTCTGTACGAACTCATTTTGATATCGTTACCAAAACTAGCATTTACCTTTAATGTTGATGATTAAGTGAATATATGCACAGCTGAATCAACGGAAAAAACAAACCAAACCTATTTGATTGGGATAAGATGTATCAGTGTACAACATGATATCTTTGAACAAATACATACAGTATCTGTACAAGAAGAAGATACACAATGCTCAACTATTTTGTACTGCTGCCACGTTCTTCTTGTTTCTTTCTTTTCTGCAAGTATTGCCTTATCAATACACTCAAGTCATAATCAAACATGCCTTTGGATTCAGAAAGAAACATAAGAAACTACATTGACTGTAGATAGAGGTAACTCCCGTCTGAAATAATATGTCCGCTTACACAATTATTTGACTCGTGGAAAGTCAAATCCTAAAACTGGAATATACTGGAGAACAGTACTATAAGAAATAAGCATAGATTTAAATGTGCAATTAGTGTTCAGTACATTGTAGTTAATAGTTGCTTGATATATATCATAGATATGTTTGTTATATGTTCTAGCAAATTATTCGATTGATGGCTTTGTCATAAATTTTTTTATGTTCTTGTACTTGGTTACATGTAGTGGTTACAATGATGTTCTTATAGTACAATAGGACCCTATTGTAGATAAGCCTCTTGGCTTTATGGGAACTCCTATCATGGTATTATTACCATTTATTACCAATATGTATTTCCCCTCTTTTAACATTCTTGACAAATAGAATTAATCAATCATTAAATCAATAAGTCAATTAAATATATTTAAGTTTTCCAGTGATTCCACAGCACTCGTTTCTGTAATAAACTAAGTATTGAGCACTTGTTTTTGTTAGTGCAATCCTAATATACCCTTATATCTAAAAATATGTCATTATGAAAACCAATACCATACCTCACCATAAAAGTACAATGTTTATTTCCAGATCAATCATGTCTACGGCGCAACGAGTATCGAAGAGCTTCCACAATTAGTTTATCTCTTCATAATAACTTTGTGCCCTTTTCCTCATACAAATATAAAAAAAACAATGTTTTGCCCTTTTCCTGAACATGCAATAACAAGTTGATCAAAACACCATTGTTCAGTGAAAAATAATTGATGGTAACATGTAATGATTACTCGATTGGCTTTTGTGATACATGTTGTGATTAATTAACCTAATAATCAACTCTTGAGTCGGCCATAAATGTCATGTCATTACTGATAAATATCATTGTAAGGCTACAAAATTCCCAATTGTATATGCCTCTTATTCTACGTCCCTAGCGAGGGAACCTTCCAAATTAATCTATCCCAAATGAAAGCACTTGTCGGGTCACTGTATCTAGCTCTTCAATATTTCTACTCATCAGCGGAGCGGAAGAAAAAAAAATTGTTGATCTTGGCTTGGAGCTTGCCCAGGACTCAACACGTTGTATTCTACAGAGAACCGCGTGTAATGGCATCGCTCTGAGCGGCAATAAACACCATCCTGTATCAATAAAATAGATAATCTTCCGCGCCATGCCCAAGGGAACTGGCCAAGATTGGCAGTTCTGGGGATGGGGATAATAATAAAACGGGGAGTGTTTATATTTTTGGCTTTATAAAAGAAAGAGTGTGAAGTACTTTCATGGATTAAGGCATCGCTGTATGGAGATCGGTATTAACCGATGCGATGACATTTATGAAATTAATCATATTCCGCAGAATTTACGGTCGCTTGAGAGATGGTTTTCCTCTGTGATATTTGGTTATTTGGAAATATTTGGTTGACAATTGACACAGACACTTGTAATGTTAGTAGCACCTCACAAAATCTGTATATGATTGAGAATATGACCTGGATACTGTAACACCTATCATAGAAACTGATTGTGAATTCTGCTCAATCTGTGTGGTTTGCCAAGCCTAGTATATCTGCAAACAGACACCGCTGATGATTCAATTGTAACATTAGATCATTCAATCATATCATTTCTTTAACGAAAATGGCAGAAGGCGCTTTCAGGGCTTATTCCAGCCTAAAAATACCTGATAATTATTTTTCCCATTCACACCCACCCAAACAAGACCCTTTTGTTCTGAAGCATTATATACATAAACAGTGCCTAACAAGCAATACTTCCAAGCTATCCATGAATTAGCACTTTCACAATATAGTATTCATATCACTTCTCTAGCTATTTGTCTATATTTTCCTTAGCTTCATCAATGCTCTATTTTTAGAAAACAAATCAAAATGGACTTGTTAAGTTTCCAAAAGCTTGAGAGCTCATATTTTAATTTGAAGCAATTCCCCAGCACACTGTCACTGGTCAACATGTGCACAACAAATTGCATTAAGGAGCCATTTCAGAATGCATTATGGTTGTGTGGCTCTTAAAAAAAATTGGCTACAAACTATGAAGGCTCTCTTTCTCTTTCTCTCTTATCTCACCTTCTCTCTCTCTCTCTCTTAATTACCCCCCCTCCCCTCTCTCTCCCCTCCTGAAAAGCATGACACTTGAGAATACCATCAGGGACATCCACATGAGATGTACGATCGTGAAATGAAAATCAATAGGGACGTTGTTATGAAAAGATCTGACGCCAGTACAAAAGTTATCCATTCATGGTGAGAGAAAAAAGGGATAGGAAGAGGAGGGAGAGGAAAGCTTGAGAGACAGAGAAAAGGAGAGAAAAGGGAGAATGGCTGGAGAAAGATCGAGGGAAAGGGAATGAGAGAGAGTGAGATAGGGGAGAGAGAGGGAGAGAGATGGAGAGACAGAGAAAAGGAGGGAAAAGGGAGAGAGGGAGAATGGCTGGAGGAAGATCGAGGGAAAGGGAATGAGAGAGAGTGAGATAGGGGAGAGAGAGGGAGAGAGATGGAGAGACAGAGAAAAGGAGGGAAAAGGGAGAGAGGGAGAATGGCTGGAGGAAGATCGAGGGAAAGGGAATGAGAGAGAGTGAGATAGGGGAGAGTGAGGGAGAGAGATGGAGAGACAGAGAAAAGGGAGAGAAGGAGAATGGCTGGAGGAAGATCGAGGGAAAGGGAATGAGAGAGTGAGATAGGGGAGAGTGAGGGAGAGAGATGGAGAGACAGAGAAAAGGGAGGGGAATAAAAGAGAGAGAAGATAAGAAGAATGCGAGAGACATCCAAGAAAGACAAAGTGAGAATAAAGAGAACAGGACGAGTTATGAAGATTTTCATTGGAAATATTTTTGTTAGCTGCTACTGTCTCAAAATTCAGTCCATATCTGTGACTAACAGATGTTTTTTTAGAATTTAACAAGGACGATGACCATATTAGAAAAAAAATAGATACCTTAATGCCTTGTTCACAATAATAGACCATTCGAACATGAAAACACAAGAAACAGACAATACAGGTTGGATGTAATTACAGTATTTTGCAATGTAGGCGTGTTTAATTGAAGGCCGTTCAGTTTATATATATCCTCTTCAGAAAGCCAACATACGATGAAGAAAATGTAACCACCAGCCTACCACTCAAAAGGCTTTTCAATAGAATATCTGTGAAGATGCTCACAATAATTCTCTGACACCATGACATAGTATAATCATACATTTGAATGAAGCTAACTTTGTTTTGAAGGTAAGAAGGAGATTAAAAATATATCTGAAAATGTCATGTTAATTGTTATGAAAATTGTTGTGAAAAGAAAAAAAAATCGAAGTATATCAATTAAGACAAAGATAAAGTACAAACTATTCAACATCGGACTGTTTTATTTACTTCTGGAGTCCCACAGGGTAGTATTTCTGGCCCTCTTATATTTGTACTTCCACACGACAGTATACTAATTTTATATCTACTATAGATCTACAGGGTTGGGCGGGGTGGTGCGGGAAAGGGGGCGAGTACTTGGCAGGAAGTGAGAAATAACAGAAATAAATAGGTGTAATGATTCCGTGTTATCCTTATTCTTCTTGCAGGGGTATCGCAAAATTGTTCAATCGTAATATCAAAGTAATATGTTGCTATCTACTGCAGATTAACTTTAATTTCTAGGTAACCTTTGCCATTTCTCTTGCTTTGGAAAAAAAGGGGATTTTTTTCTTTTTAACTACAAAGCATCAAATCCCAAGCTTTGAATGATTGGTGAAGGAACACTGGTTCCTCCCTTTTGAAACCGCTTACACACATACTCAGCTTGAAGATTACCTTAAAAAATCCATAAAGTGGTCACTTTTTGGGGGCCCTGGTGCATGAATGGAAACCCTGAATTTGCTTGGTTTCTGAACATGTTACAGTGTTATCAAAGAGGTACCATACAATGTTGTTTGTGACACAGGACCTGGGGTAAAATTCTGATAAATGTGTTTCTGCTCACTCCATTCAGGCTTCTTCTCTCTACCCCCTTTATCTCTCATACCTGGGTTTTATTTGATCTACAGCGAATAAAGCCATTTTAACATTTTTTGTATCAGCTACTTATAGGTGGTTTGAATTAAGATGAATAAAACAACTGTTTTCAACTCGCCGTACGGCCGCCGTAGAGGGAATGTGACTGGGGTATAAAACACAATGGACGATTTTAGGTGCTTCAGAAACATGCGGAAGCTTCAAATTTCTCAGCAGCGAGACTTTGTACCAACAAAGGCCAATCGAACCACTTGGACTGCTGCTGCAGAAAGAAAATGCGTTTGTTCAAATTTACGTAGCCTAATTTATTTGAAATGAAATTCACTTATGTGCAGATCGATGAGGACATTGATATGGGACATAGAAGGCTAAGGTTCCACAACACAGTCTGTCAAAAGTACATGTTGATTGTGTTACGCCTCTAGCAACACAGTTACATAGCATTTCAAAATTGAAGGCAATTGCAGGCACTGATCCTGAAGAAGAATGTAGAGGTGTTGTGGCTCAGTGGTAAGTCTCCGGACTTTAAACCACAAGGTCCGAGGTTCAAAACCCACCGCAGCACCTGCGTCCTATGGCAATGCATTTATCTACATTTGCCACTCTCCACCCAGGTGTAGTAAATGGGTACCCGGTAGGAAGGAATTCCTTGAATGCTCGAGTGTCCGATCAGAATAGCCATGCTAAAGCGGGAAAAAAGTATGCAGCGCTGAGAAAAATCTGCATTAAGCGCTATATGAATGTTGCATATTATTATTATCTAAAGGCATGTTTAAATATGGCCTAGTAGGAACCTGCATTGATCCTTTTGTGTTTTGAAGTCTGTCTAAAGCTTTGCGAGAGGGTCAATAATGTGAATTATAGTATAATGAATAATTTAACATACCTATCTTACACTAAGTGTAGGTGCCATTGAATTGTTTTTCCTAAGAACATTTAAATATTGCATCATTCATATCGAGCATCCTCTCCCGCTTTAAAGGTAAAAGACAGTAGTTGCAGCAAACAATTATTTCATGAGAAAGGCTTTGAAATCAAGGTTAATTGCCACAATATTATCATAGATCTAGATCTGGTACATTGAAATAAACTTATCTTTGTGAAATCATGAAATTTTAGCTGAAAACTGATAATTTTGATGATCACTAACACAGGAAAGCATATGTGGGACAGTGTATTATTAATATTGCTCGGAAAAATACCCGACATTTGATGTAATTCTGTGCTTATTTTGCTCATTTCTCAGCAATTACAAATTTTCTTCAAGAGTCACTTGGCACATATTTTTTATTCATACATACAAACACTTGGGTGGTAATGTTATTGGATTCTGTTCGAACTCATTTTGAGATCGTTACCAAAACTGGTATTTATCTTTAATTGTTCTTTATACAGAAAATTTGTCAAAATATAATGGACCATCATTTGCTCTTACCACTCCAAATTAATGAATAATGAATGAAAAAATAAATACATACATAAACTAAAAAATAAAAAATAAATAGCTAAATAAAAAATGAAAATAAATAAACAAAATAAATAAATGAATGTATAAATAAACAAATAAAATAAAACAATTCGAAATAAAAATCACTAAAAACCTGTGCACTAACATTATTAGCCTTTGTAAAAAGAAAATGACTAAAAAATTTGTTGAATTGGATTGGACAAGTTCATCTTGTGACATTAGCAAAAGCAATTGGGAACCGTGCAAATCTCTTTTTACTCGCACATGTGGAGAGAACCCATCCTTATAAACCTTGAAACAACAATTAATTTGTGAATTGTAAATTAGTCTACAGCCACAGACACTAATGACAATCCAATCAATAATTGAGTCTTGAAACGAGTCTATCATAAGATCAAACTTGCAGTATCAATGGGTTTCAGTACACAAATTCGATTCAGCAGACAAAATTTGGGCTTCCACCTGCATATTAATTCATAGTAGATGATATTTCAAGGGAATATAACACTCCTGGTATGATAGACCCACTTTTAACATTGATACTGATGAATAAAAAGACTTAGAAGCAAGAAAACAATAATCGTTCCTGAAGGCATTTCTTCTCTATATATAAATTATATCAATGCTGCAGTCCACTGGCGAAAGGAAGCAACGCTTTTTCTTGGTTAATTTATTTTATTCTTGAGTTGGGATATGTTCTGTATGCTCTACATAATGCTGAAGGAATTGGAGCCATATAACCCGATTTCTAAAAATGTAGTCATTTCAACAGCAAGAAAATCTATTCATTTCCATCTAAATTGTTGACACATTTCTCTCATTTACTAATACCTCGGTCACATTTGCTCTACGGCGGCCGTACGGCGAATCGAAAACAGCTGTTTTAACATTTTTTTGTACCAGCTATATATAGGTGGTTTGAATAAAAATGACTAAAATGGCTGTTTTCGACCCGCCTTACGGCCGCCGTAGAGCAAATGTGACCGAGGTATTAGATACTGAATTCAGGTGTTGCTTCCTTTTTGCAATACTCGGTAACAAAACAACAGTGAACTAAAAAGAGTCCTCTAAGATCCAAAATAAATTTTAAACAACAATGAGAGTTGGCTAGGTGACATTAATCTATGTAAGTGTGGATTACACCTATACTTTTGAATGTGAGGACATTTAGAGAGCAATTTCTTGCATTGGACCATCTTCTGATGTTTTTCTTATCTTGAGATGCATTTAACAGTTCACAATAACTTTCCATCTTTCCCACATCTTTCCTTTCTTGAGAAAAAAGTAGCAGACAGATTATCGTGTATTTTACAATATTTAACTGGGAACTAATAGTTCATGCTGAGCAAATAAATAAATTGAACTGAACTGAACAAAATTATCATTTTTTGTATGTAGCAGTTAAACAGTTTCAACAACTCAATAGTAATGTTTCTGTCGTAGAAACACGGAAGGGCTGGGCCGTAACATAATACGTACAGGGAAAAGTTAATTGGCTATGTTTCCTGAGACTTTTATTGCTGTAGCCACCTTGCACGCCCTGAGCGCCATCTGCACAAGGTGCTACAAGTTTAACAATCAAACTACAAAGACATACTAGATGGAGAAGAGGGGAATAACATGAAGGATACAAGTGGAGACAATTCTGGGAAAGAATACGAAAAGGGAATGAGGTTTGATTTCATCTAAAATGGAAGGAGAAAAGATCAACCTATAATTAGAATAAAAAGAAAGACGAATGGAAACATTATGGGACGAAAGTTGAGAAGAATCAGAATGTGAGAATATGAGAAAGGAGAGAAGGCAGGACAGATAAGAGAGGACGAGAGAGGGAAGGAAGGAGGAAGGATCGCCCTACAATTAAAAAGAAAGACAAGAGATACTCACATTTAGAACAAAGGTAAAGATGGTGAGTGGAGAGATAGAATGAGAGAAGGGAGAAAATAATACAGATATGAGGAAAAGAAGGGGAGAAAAAAAAACAGAATAAAAGGAAAGAGAAAGGATCACCCTAAAATCAGCAAACTCAAAGATAAAAGTAACATTAGGGGGAAAAGTAAGTTGAGATGCTGAATGGAAAGAAAGATGGGAGAAGGGAGAAAAACAGACATGAGAGAAAGATAAAGGAAAGGAATGAGGAGAGAGGGAAGGAAGGGGGAGAGGTGAAGTAGGTAAGGAGGTGTCAACCTGCAACTGATACAATAAAAAGAAAGACAAGATTAAGTAACATTTAGGAAAAAAGGTGAAGAAAAATAGAAGGGAGGAGAATGAGAAAGGGAAGGATTAAGAAGGGTCACACTGCTATTGACACAGTAAAAGAGTGACAATTGGAAATAACACCAAAGAAATGATATCAAGGAAGAATGGAAAATAGTAACTGAAGAAGAAGAAATAAATATTCTTTTATAGCACTAGAAAAACAGTAAAGAAATTTTAATAAGCATCACATACCGTGTTTGTAGGTTGGTTGCTTTTGGGGGGCTCTTTTGAAAATGCATGGACTGAACTTTTCAGAAAACTTTCCACAGGGAAAAATTAAGTTGTGCTTATACACCATGTGGCATATGGTGTGCACTAGAGGTGATTAATGAGGAAAATGTGATCGAGAGCATAGGACTATACAGAGTAGAAAAGAAATTAATTATGGAATGTCTGGGCTGATTATCGTTTCTTTATGGTGAGACCGCTATCGATTGTCGGGAGGCGCACAGCCTCGGGCCTTATGGTGGTATTTGCAAAAACATCATGAGCTCTGCGCCACTTCATCAGCGTGCCCACGAGAATTTATGCATTTATTCGCTCGAGTGGAAAAGCGGTGGACAATAGGAGCACATTATCTCCAGACAGCGTGTGGCGGTATTTGGCTCGTAGAAGCATGGAGGAGGCAGTTTCCATGGATAAAACTCACCACATTTCATAAGGGCCCCTGAAGACTTGCTGTTAAAATCAACTAAAAGCATATCATCATAATACAAGAAGTATGGCTCGTATACTTTGCTTAGGGCTGGAATTCATTGCATATCACATCAGATTTCAATGCTAGCTACCTAATACAAGCATCTGAAGAGGACGAAAATACTATAAAAATCATTGATTTTGCCTTGAAGTTCAATGGTACCATAAGCAAAAACTCATTCAAGTTTTCCTTGATTTCCAAATTCGTTGTCACAGTAAATTCTTCACTGGAAAATGTGTGATCAATTCAGTCTATGACAATTCTTCTGTATGACCACATAGTGAATGTATTGTTTCTTGTTGCCGGACAGTAACTTTAAAGGGGGCAGCTCAGATATCAAGGTGAATCCACAATTCCCGTGACAAATGTGACGTCATGCTAGAGGTTTTCCGGTGGTGTCAAAATAGATCAACCCCCCCCCCAACAAGAAATAAGTTCAGTGCTTGTACACACATACCCAACAGTATATAACAATCTATTTTTTTAATGACTTTATTGACATTAAAACTTTGAATGAAGTACATTCTAGAATGAACACACCATTGAAAAAAAACCAAGTAATGCTCTCATCAATGTTACATCATGGACCTACTACACATGTAGCTGGTATGGAGTTAAGCAAAGCGCATGGAACAGGTATTGAAACAGTACTGAGATGGTGTTCAAGTAGACACATAGGGACAGTGATTTTCCGGTTTACCGGTAAATAAAACAGAAATTCTGTTTGGTTCTTACACTTTTCATGTAAAAATTCATGGAATTCACTTTTGCAAAACGGAATTCAGGTTTTTGATGTGTACATTTTCAGTGACGAAACGGAATTTCCATTTTTAGATCAAGTTGAAACGGAATTACAGATTTTCAGAAACGGAAAAGACCATTATAGATGCCAAACTCTATGTCTGTGTCAAATGGTAGAGCCAGCCAGGGTATATAGTCTCACTACTTCAGACTCGGCATTATGCACTATGCAAATTGTGAAGCCAAGGGTCTGTGCCTGCAGACTACCCTGTCCCCCCCCCTTCCCCTTGACACTGTCCATGCTTTTACATGACTCAAATACAAGTAAATCACAAGAATGGCAGCCTACTTCAACAATGATAATGATATCCCTCAACATACTTAGCACATTCTCAGGTGTCCTACCAATTTTTGTTGTCTCCTAAATATTGCAAACATTTAGAGGTATGAAAGCACGCACCGGCCAAGCTGCAAGAAAATAGATCCCCGACACATGCATAAAAGCAACGGGAGTGACAATCTCGGAACTTGAAGATGTGCCGTTCCTGAAGAATGGAGATCGTTAACATCAAGACAAAAAGAGGCTGGGTAATCAATTGGTAATCGCCAACGGGGGAAAAGAGGTACAGAGCAAGGCATTTCGCCCTGTTCAGACAATTACAACCTTTTTTGTATGGCAAGAAAACTACAAAGCTGATTCTTGCATTCAGTATGAACAGTAAGCCCAGGGCCCCGTTGCATAAAAGTTACTATTATGGTAACTTTGCCATGCAATGGGTAACTTGCATGGAATCCTTGATTGCGATTGGCTGTTGATCGGCGTTACAGTGGTGGTTACCATTTGATGGCATAATAGTAACTTAATGCAAAGGGCCTTGGACATCAAAGTAGGTTTGTGGATTAAAAGCATAGAACTGAATACTTATGCATACTCACCCCAATTTCTTATCCTTTACCTTCATTTTTCTTTCTTATTTCTTTATTCCTTTTCCTTTTTAATCCTTTATAAAATTTACACTCTAGAGACTGTGTTTAATGTTTTTTAACATAGATTATAGAGAAGAAAACACCATCATTACCCCCTCCACACACACACACACACACACACACACACACGAACTCACCCTCCCACATCTCTTCCTCCTTTTCGACCTCCCTTGATCCTCTACCCCCACTCTTGCTCCTCCTCTTTGTCCTTCTCCTCCTAATCCACCTCCTCTCTCTTTCTCTCTCTTTCCTCTTCCTCCTTCTATTCCCAATTCTTGTTTCAATACTCTTCCTCTTCTTAGGCACCATTCTCACTATGTTCCTAAAACTAGTTTACTGGAAACTAGTTTAGTGGAAACTAGTTAGTGACAACGCGTAGTGACACTGGTCGAAGTGGTCTTGGAAGCGATCTTCCAAACTAGTTCGGAAAACCACCTCGCGATGTTGTTTTCAAGATCACTTCGCCTCGGTGCACTGGTTTTAGCGCAAGTGAGGACACAACCGTTCTTCGTGAAGCAATCTTTGCACATTTTGAGCGCGCTACGCCACACGACAGGTGTAGAATGGTTTCGAATTTTGCGCGAAACGTGTCACCATACTGAGAGCGTTTCCATAGCAACAAGATACCTTTACGTGAAGTGATTTTGAAAACCACTTTCATTTGATCAAGTGGGAACGCTAGCAAAGCGACTTCCAAACTGGTTTCCATAACCGGTTTCCAGTAAACTAGTTTTAGAAAGCGTCATGAGAACGGTGTCTTATTCTCGAAAGCCCCCTTACACCAAGCTCTCTCGCCAACTTTTTATGCCTTGGTTTTTATTCTTTCATTTTAATCCAGTATGTTCACCTCACAGCTACACACAACACCTTGTTCCATGTTTCTTTGAATAAGTTTGAGCTCAAGTCTGAACATATTACTGGATCATGACCAAAGGTGTAAAAAATGCTTGATAAGGGAGAGCATTATGGGCAAATAATATCAGCACTTTAAACAGCAGTGCCTGGCCAATCAAGATTAGGTTTCCGGTAAAGAACAGACAATGTCTTAAGTGTTTTATCAATCCCCAATACATTCTATTCAGCATTAATTCATCTTGGTTAAAAAAAATTTGAGATGAAGTGTCTCCAATTACTTTTATCTATATACTTCCTGTAAACTTCGGCTCTGTCTGCGAGATCAAGTAACAGAAGAAACTGACTAAAAGTGATTGAAGAGTTTTGACTATGATGCATGTATTGCTTACTACATGCTATGAGAATGTAAAAATGACCAAAATGATGAGGATGTTACTCAAGTTTGCTGAGGGTCATATCCACTACACACACACAACTGCACAGATGGTATTACACTAACACACACATTTTAAACCAAATGTTCTCAATTATTTTCAAAATTTACTTCATTCACAAGAAAGGTAACGATTTGTATGTATTTTGCGCACTTGGAACATTTTTTTTGTCATGTAAAGAGAGAACATTGGACTTTTTAAAAGATATCTGGGCCCCGTCTTACAAAGAGTTGCGATTGATCAGGGGCCCGTAACACAAAGCTTAGCAATGATCGTAGAACATTTTTCTACAATTGATTGCATTGACTACAATACACAATCAATCGTAAAAATCAAGCGTACGATTAATCGCTAACCTTTGTGTTACGGACCCCTGATCAATCACAGCCATGGAAAGCCAGCAACGTCAACATTTAAAATACAGGTTGCTTAAATATTTTCTAGATAATATTCATAGATTCACTGTTTTCTTGACAATGCACTATGCTTCCCTATGTTTTCAAAGGACATTGTGCAAAGTTTCTAAAGAAAAAATTGTGACATGGATGGATTTACCATATACTTGAGAATGATTGGATCAATTGTAAATCTCTGTAAAACAGGGCCATGTATTCTTTGCAAACCTTGGCATATTCATGAGCCAAGTGAATGTCATACTAAAGAAATGAGCTCACAGTGCTTTGGCCACTGCATAACGAGAAAACAAGACTTAAAATGCAATGACATGAAAATCTTGAAAGAACATGTCTCCAATAACAAAACCCATTTTTAGAAATGTTCATCAGTATACTTTGCACAGAGAGAATTCATCACAAGTTTGTTATTCTCAGATGAAAATTTACCCGACCTACAAAACAGAGGGGGGAATATATATCCCGATGACGGACCATGTTGGTAATTTAGGCAAGAATAACAATTTAAATCTGCACATGATTACATGCATAGCCCTAGGAAAGAACGCAAAAGAGAGAATATGAAGAAGAAGAAAAAAGAAAATCAGGAGCATTCTATAATGTGTGTCTCTATTAAAGCTTCAAATGCAATAAAACTGATGCGTTGCTTAAACCCCCCCCCCCCTCTCTGTCTATCTCCTCTTTCACACTCTGTCCATTCCTCAAACCCTTCCTCCACCAGCCCTCTCTCTGTTCCCCAACCCCACCCTTCCCTTCCTTGTCCACACATACACTGTACGTATTCACAATCACAATCATTTCCTTCCTCCCTCCCTTCCCCCTCTCTCTTCATCAATCCCATCTCCCCCTCCCACACATACAAACTTACACTCATACCTCATTAAAATCATATACCCATGTGTTTACTACAATCTCTTCACCAACATATAACAGAATGACAATATATATATATTTTTTTTTTGGGGGGGGGGGTGTTTTTTTTTCTTCTTGTAAATTATTTCAATTCTTCTACACATTTCCCTCTTTTCCCCACCCCCAACCCCCCCCCCCACCCACACACATACAAACTCATATCACCATGAAAAGTATTTTACATTTATTACAATTTCTTTACCATCATATTACAGAACTAAAAAAAAAAAACATGCCTAAACACACACATATATTTACTATTTATATGCCATTTACTTTTTATCAATATTCTCTAAAATGATACAGGGGTTTTCCATAAGCTACAATAACATTGACAGGAGAAAACGTAAAATTATAATTCAAATCAAATTTTGTAAAAGGAATATCAACAGAGAAACAAAGAGAACATTAAAAGAAAAAGCAATTATTTCACCAATATCTGTATTATCTCATAGAGTATTCCATATCGTATAAACTTGAACCAGTATTAAAATGGAAGAACATATAAAATCATAATCCAATGGACTTTTTTAAATAACATCAACAAGGTTCAACAAATAACATTAAAAGAAGAAGTGATCATTTCATCAATATCCTCCAATATCTTACAGGGATAGGCTAACTTGAACAAGCAACAGGAGAAAATATGAAATCCTAATCCGATATAGTTTTTAAAAGGAGCCTCAACAAAGAAACAAAAGTGATCATTAAAAGAAGGAAAATCACAAAGTACACATGACACAAAAGATAATGGAGTATTGGATAGGAAAGAGGAAGAGTGGTGAAGGAGATTTGAGAACAAATTCATATGACGAGGCAGAGATATATCAAATCAGACGCCATAATGAAAAGTGGGATTGCCTGAGAATATCTGGAGACGAAGAAGAGTTAGAGGATGATGGAGGTGAGACCAAGGAGGGTCATATGTGAGAGTCATGTTGAGAGTGAGAGAGACAAGCTAGAGAGAATGACGAAGGGAGGCAAAAGGAACATGAGATGGAGTGACTGCGATCTATCACACTGAAAATAATTTTTTTTAGAATAATGAATACTGGTAGTACATACATGAGGGTTGAGTTAAAGCTCATTCCCCCCCCCCCCCCACAAAAAAAAAAAACTAATACACACATCAAAGTATAAAAGTGGAATTTTTATAATCTTTGGATATACATTCAACTTTTTGGATCAAATATTTGCGCAAGCATCCACCACTTCATAAAATCAGGGACAAAATGTGCTGAAAATTGAACCTCTACTGTTACAGATTTGAGTCACAATTAGCTTTTCATACTTAAACAACTACTTCAAACCAGAGTTTAAATCAAAGTTTTCAAACTTGAGGTGCTGAATACGGGCCATTCATGTTGGAATTTTGAAAATAATAGCCATGTTAGTGATTCTCATTTTAAAAAAGAAAGAATCAAATGCTGCCCATGTTGTATCTTCATCGATCCTTTCAATCTCATCCATCTTGACAGGTAACTGTCATCGAGAGGGGGTCAAGATCAAGCGATAGGTCCCTCATGATGTATCATCAATATCAACATGTATCTTATATTACATATTCCCCAGCATTAGCTCTCCCCGTGGGGGCAGGCATTCATATTCTGGTCTCGTTCGGCGAGACATTCGCTTGCAGCACATCAATAATATGCGATCATAACCGAAGCGGAATTATGAAAGGTAAGCTTTACTTTAGAAACCTGTCAGCTTTCTTTTCAATGTGACTCCATCACTATTTTTTGTAAGAGTAAGATTTTGAAAGATTTTGGAAATGTTCACAAACTGCATCTACAAAAGCCAATTTAGAGTAAGATAAAATAAAATCACATAAAATAAATTTTCATATTTGGAATATGATAGCTCTACAAGGACAGTCATAACATGGAACTATCTGATGATAGTGATCAAAACAACTAAATATTTTCATCACTCAACCATCTATTTTTATCAAATTGCTTTAATTCTAAGGTTTTTATATGAAAAATGATCTAGTTCTAAAATAGGTTGCTTAATGTAAACATCCCACTATTAATAGCAGCATGGCTATAAATAGATAGGTAGTTATATAACTGTCGCTAAGAATAGATGCTATAATGAGGTGACTTATGTTTTAGTTTTTAGTTAGTTTGCTCATTATGAGATAATAAGGCATGAATGTGTCATAAAATGGACCAATAGCGAACAAGGTTCCTCTCCCATTATAAAGCGACTCCACTTCAGGCCTGCATTCTTTATGTTTGCAGGTTTGGATGACCTACACTCTAAATCCACAATAAGCTGTGAACAGTGACCAGCTGAATATTGGACATATTTTCGTTTTAAAATCTTAACACATTTAAATTCAAGTCCTTTATTCTTATATTTCAATCCAGAAGATTTAGATCTAGCTCTAATATTTGGCTGGTCTTGGAATTTAGAGTGTATACATACATGTAATAAAACCAAATGCTCAGAACAAGACTTAAAACACTGGAAAGAACACAATGTCCCAGATTGTGCCACAGTGTGTTTACAGTGTGAAATCACCTGCACACTGTTAAATTTTAGCATTTCAACATTGTGGATCACATTTACCGTGTTTACACTTAATCGGCTCGCGGTTCTGAACCGCGAGCTGATGCAGCATCGGCTTTTTCATAGCGTGTAAACGCGAGTAACTTGCATCGGCTCGCAGTTCAGAACCAGCAATTTGCACCACCAAAGTAGTAGGTTCTGAACCGCGAGCCGATGCAGAATCGGCTTTTTTACTACGTGTAAACAGAAAGCCGATTCTGCATCGGCAATTTGTGTGCATTTCATTTACTTTACCATTGTGATGTAATTGTAAGCGCACTGATCCAGCGTTGTCTTTATTATGACGTATATTGTTGGTGTGCGTATCATTTCAGGTTTTTGCATCGGCCCGCGGTTCTGAACCGCGAGCTGTAACAACGTGTAAACGCAAACCAAAAGCCGATTCTGCATCGGCTTTTGGTTCTGAACCAAAAGCCGATCAAGTGTAAACACGGTAAATGTTGAACATGTGAACACGCTGTGAACAGTCACATTGTCAAGGTGTCCACAGTGTGAAAACATATTCACTCTGTTAAATTTGAGCAATTTAATAGTGCGAATAACTTTTCCATAAAATAGTTTCACCATGTGAACACCCTGTGTTCACTCTGTGTGACACTGTGTTATTTACAGCAGGGTTGGCATTAGTGCATAAACTCTTGCTTGTTCTTACAGGTGTTTTCAAAGCAAACTCATTCAATTACAAATCTTTTACAGTGTCATGTTCTTCCAAAAACAAACACCAACATATTTTGGCTTCAGAATTTTCAAATTAAATCAAACAATATCAAGGCGTAAATAAACTGGAAAACAGTAGTGTACAACAATAAGTATATGTTTCACTAGGTTAAAGTAAAGTACACCTAAAAAGAATAAGAGTTTCTAGGGTTACGAGTTCAATTGCAGGTAAAGGTGTCATTAATAATTCAAATCTTATAGATATAGCGTTACGCTTGTTAATTCTATTTGATAGCGAGAATTTGCGAAGGTGAAGATCATTGTAATATATTTTTTCACCCTTTGAGAAATTTATACCACATGAGGGCTGTAATTTCTTCCTGGTTATGAAATCTAAACTTCAGACATAAATTGGAAAAATGAAAGAAAACAGGTTTAAATGGAAAAAGTAACATGAGTGTTTTTGTTAGAGTTTCCCAGGCCACAAATATAATTCAATACTTGTGTTTTTCTTTTCAAGTGCAGATTATTCAATTGTTAAAAAATAAAAACAGTGTTATTATATAAATAAAGATTCCATATCACGGTATTTCTTTTCAATCTCTCCTCGCTCTCTCTCTCACGTCTAATTATTAGGTTAGTATCTCATGTTTAATCTTACATGTTTTGTGTTCTTTTCATGTGATATTTATAGTATATGCTTTAGATATCACAAGGTTTGCTTCTGGTTTGGCTATTGCCTTCCTAATTTTTATTCTAGATTTGTTTATAAACCTCTCTTTAAGAATGTCAAATAATCTGTTCGTCTGATTAGTCAATTGTGGGGTCATTTAGTTGATCGTGCACACCAAAAAAAAACTAAGGGTGTGTTTATGCTTCCATTGCGAGGACAGAATCAGCGTTTTCAAACGTCGATTCAAAACGCCGATCGTAAACGTGGTTCTGGGAGTGCTGTTTATGCTTAACTTTTCAGAGGCGAAATCACGATCTCCAGCTGGCTTAACCTTTGTATCGTAATTTTCGTTGAGCAGGAAAGCGAGGTCAAATTGGGCGCGCCCTTTTTCGAAATTTTTTTTCTGAGTGTTGTTATGGGAAAGGTACGTCGACTGTTATTTAAACATCGAACAATTTCCGATATTTTAGTCATTGCATGGAGCTTCTTGATATAGCCATATAATTTCCACCATGGTGAGGATAATAGTAAGAAAAAATAAAGAATATTAAGTATACAAATTAATAAAAATCAATTTGTTTATGCTACTGGAACATCTGGCGATGTCTCCTCATTATAACTCATGTTCCGGGTTTTTGGTGTAAATCCCTCAACGCTCATCGTGATGACAAATTGGAAGAGTAATACTAGTAATAGTACTACACATGCAAAACAAGGGAGATGAGAGGTAATTCCGTGGAGGTAACATGCGACCATGGAGCAATGTGACTGTATTTGCCCGCGGATTTTCATCTCACCAGAAGCATGTACCAAATGACATCATTTAAACACGTTTACCATTGTGGTTCTGTTTATACTTCCCCAGAAAGCCTGATTCTGGTCAAACAACGTTTTGTGAGTTTACAATTGGCGTTTTGAAACAGCGTTTAAATGAAAGTAAGCATGGACGCAATCATATTTTGGACTAATCACATTTGGAAACGCTGATTCTGGCCTAAAAAGTGGAAGCATAAACACGGCCTAAGTTGGTTACCAATCGAGGGCAATAGGCATAGTTATAACAATGAAGATTTCTGCCCCTTAGCCATGGGCATAGTTAAATTTGGCTGAGATCAGTGGCGGACCGTGACCCGGAGGAGACAAAGCATTGGAGGGGCACAGCATTGTTCACAAACAATACAGTGCCCCTCCAATCATCGTCTCCTCCGGGCCGAGGTCCACCACTGGCTGAGATCCCCATTTGATTGCTTGCAAAATGTTGCTTTTACCGTAATTATCAGCGCAATTTAATTCAAAATTGTAGACAACTCCCGCATTTACGTGCTTATTGCATGTGTGCACGTAACGGACATACCAATGGAACGATATGGATTCTTGACTTCTGCTTCTTCTACCCCAAACATTTCATTGCACATTCTTCAAAAATAAAATCATTATTGGAAACAATCTGAACTCTAAGGGAGCTTGTGGATGCATCAAAATCATCAAGCCTTGTTTGATATTACAATACTGACTTGGAAAAGATAAGGCCTTACTAAGTTTGTCTGCACTTTAGAGTCTAACCTTTAGATGTACCGTTGATGATCTATCAAATGTTAACATTACAAACATTACGTTAGGACTAAATTAGCCTAACAGCTAACTTCAATGCTATTTAGATCTAATGTTAGCTGTTCCATTTAATCCTACGAAGAAAGATCTTATGCCCACTATTTTGGAGAATTAGACTTAGGGGGTTTTGCAAGGAACTTGCAATCATGCAATGGCAAGTCATTTTTGTTAACAGACTATTTTAGAGACTTGGTCTAGATTATTAATTCAGTTCACAAAACATATGAACTGCTTTGATTTTTTATGAAGGTACCGCACCGGTTAGACCATGGGCATATTCGCGTTGTGGTCTTCTTGAGCCTCTAGAAACAACCATGCCTCACATAGCAGTCCACATATCTATAGGCCTACTATTAATCTGCTTACCTCTAAACTTGAATTGAGTGTTTATATTGTAAATATTTTTTTTCCGGCCTGCACCAAGTTAATAAGATCACATATTCAAACAGGAAAAAAATATTGGAATCGGCGGGATTTGAACCTCACAATCTCATCTATTGGTTGCCGGTGAATGGTTCTACATGTATCACCAGGCCATGGCTGATATATAGTAAAATCACTTTAAGAACAAATACCTCAGTCTATGTGAATTTTTTGTTGAAAAGTGAGAAAATGTGTGATGAGGACAGTATAAAAATAGTATTAATGATGACAATAATAATAATAATTATATCATCATCATCATCATAATAATAATACAGCATTGACTGTTTCAGTATTGCCACAAAACAGTGTGTCTGAAAGTCCAGAAATGCTTCTATAAAAAGAGCCACTATAAGGAGGAAAGAGTCTGAATATTTTATATCAGGGTTTTCACGTTGAACCGAAGCCATACATGCTACAAAGCACAGAAAGGGAGGGGAAAATGAGTCCATGCAAATATATCCACTTGAGAGCTCTATTTGCGATCAATAAAATGTGTGCTCTCATTTCCGTCATTAACGCATTCCTCTTCTTTTACGGCAAGGTGACAGGGTATTAGAGTTCTGGAGAACAAATGAACGGGAAAACTTCAAGTAAATTTGTCCTCTTATACCCATTACCAGGGATTTTGGCCAGCCAAAAGGTCATTTTGGCCCCAAAATACCTGACACCTTTTTTTTTCTTATTTAAAGATAAACTGTAAGGGTGAAACTTCAGTACACTTACATGATACGGCAGAGTGGCATTACGAGCCAACCATTTTGAGGTCAAAACACAGCAGATGGGGAAAGGTTCATGAAAAGTTGTGAGCTAGCAAAGGAAGCGAGCAATTTTGTCATTTTACCTTTTATAAATAATTTGTTTTGATAGATTTCAACATGATATCTTTTTTAAATATCATATTATCATCTGTTTTACTTTTTCCTTTTCTCCTTGTCTCTTTTTTCTTGGTTGTAGAAATTCTGAGGGAAGGGGAGATTCAATACCCCTAATGTATGTATATATGCCAGTGGTAAACCACCTTCCTTCCTCTAGTCTACAAGTCTGCTAAGTGATGAATTCTCTAGGATCTAGGATAACATGCTCTCCTTATGTACCCACTATAGACCATCTTCTATGGCACAGAATATATCTCAGAACCAGAAAGGCATTAAATATGCATCAAAGCATATCAGGTAACATCCTCCTTGCTCTATTAACATATCCTCTCACCTGACATCTTGATGCCTTTGAATGTAAATCTTGTGGAATTGAATGTCTTCTCTCTTGTTCGCTATGTCAGCTTTCATCTCCATGGCAACATGGCGCGGTAAAACCGACAACAGCAAACGTTCCTGTAGAAGGTACAAAAAGAAAAATATTTTAATAACAATGCAAGAATAGAGTTAATCATAATAAAGACAGATAATAGCAAACTTTCAAAAAGATAATTTAAAAAAAATATTACTTTGAAAACATTAAATAAATAATAAAATTAATCAGAGTAAAACCGATAACAGCAACCCTTCCTCTGGATAATAAATAAAAAGGGCACAATAGGAGTGATCGGCGTGTAATTTTGAACATGTTCAAACTCTCAGGCCGATCTTGCCGATAAGAAAACGCCCATTTTGAATGTAAGGAAAGCGGGAAGTGCGTTAACTGTACAGCGTGCAGTGATGGGATGAGTGTAACCTGGTCTTTCCAGACGCACTAACTGGCAGCAGCACGTGGACGTTATTACAATGTAACCCCCAGCTTAATTCTGTTCCCGCAAAGTATGTTTTGCTGACTATGGGTAAAAGGTTCATAACCGGTGTGTTGGCTCAGTTGGTAGAGCGTCAGATCAATTGGGCATAACAGATTTGCAAAGTATTTAATTTCCGATGTCTATTTTGAACAATAAAATATGTTTTTTTATTTTCATTTCCCCCCAAACCTGCCCGATCTGAAGGTTTGCCAAATCATAGAAAAATCGGCATAGTGGAATGGAGGGTTTCATCAGTGGGGACCCCCCCCCCTCCCCCCCCCAAAAAAAGTCTACTTGAATTCATTAGCTCCTTTCAGAAATAAAGATAATTATGAGCCATGAAATTCTGATAACGTTGGTAGCAAGGGTATGATTGTATGATATGTTTCTCAAATGCTGAGGGGGCTATAACATAACATAGTCAACATATGCCAATGTACAAACTCTCCCTCTCCCCAACCTCTCTTTCTTTTTCTTTTTTTCTTTCTTTCTTTCTTTTCTTCACTTCATACCCCTCCCCTTCTCTCTTTCAAACCATATGCTTTTAAACTAAAAACCTCCTGGATATCATCCCAGCGCACCTCTTACTTGAGCGGAGGGTGAGGATGTGTGATTAATTACCAGAGTCCTGTTTGCACAATGCCTGAAACAAACTCAATTCCCATGGCAACCAACAAGCCCAACGAAACAACCTGTTTGATCTGACAAGTTTGAGCCAGGAAAGAATACAACAAGACTCCATTCAATGCGTTCGACCAGCACATGTATCGTGTTCATCATGTTCCACCAATCAATAAATTACTAGAAGAATAAATTTACCAGCAAACGTAACAATATCCAAAACACATGTACCCAATCCGCTGGTAGTGTGCAACGCAGCACGCACGTGTAAGTAGCGACACGTCGGGGATAAATTTGAACAGGTATTTCAATCAATTTCTCATTATTTAGATTGGCTGTGCTCCTACAACTTGATTATGGCAGCTTTAGAACATTGAACTTTGCAAAAAAGTTCAGAAGAGGGATGTGAAATAGATTACAAGTGTCTTAAGGAGTGGCAAGACTTTGTATACAACCAAAATGACAAGGTACAGTTCTGGATTAGTCATAAAAAGGTGACACATTTCCAGTTTTAGCCAATTCATGTAGAAGTATTCATAATGCTATCACCTACCCATTTGTATTTCGTTTTATAATAAATGAACCAAAATTTACGGTTCTTCAGAGATACAAAGTTCAGAGACAAGCTATGCATGAGATTTTCTGTGACTCGGCATGAGATCACAGGCATTGTACACACTATATGATTATTATGAGGGTAGGCTTTGATGTTACATGGCTTAGAAAGAGATATGAGGGGATGAGCAAAAGTCCCAAATGCAGGAGTCTCGCACATAATACTTGAGACTTGGCATGTCAGGTTCTTCTTTACCTACATCAGATACATTCACAAGTATTAATAATCTGAACTATATTTCTTTCATTTACAGGTAAAATTTGGTTGATGCCACTGAAATACAAACATACATAACCACGAGACTTTTCCAATAATTGGTCAAAATTTAATTGTATTAGAAGCGGAGAACAAAATCGATTTCCTTATGAAGTTTAACATGGTGGGAAGGAAACTAATAAATTCAGCTCAATCCATGCTGAAAATGGCCTTAACAAACTCATTAGCATCAAAATTGGTTGTAAAACCAAAACCAAAGAACACTTTAATAAAGCAATACATCATCTGATGGAAAAATCTATCCCTCACAAACTAGGCAATCTATTTGTAGTCCATATGGGTCTTGACTCTTCTGAATTCCATAAAATGGCTGTGGCTTTGAAATATGCGCATACATCACATCATCTGTAGACGAACTGGTTGAAGACAAATGGAAAGAAGCCAAAGTGATGGCAGATCAAGTGGGAATTTTACGTCATAAATACTTGTCACTGAAGGGAAAAAAAATTAGGGGGGAAACCATCCCGACAAAACCTGCAACAATGAATCAGCGCCTGAATTTGAAAGCCATGCAGGAGAACATTGACTTGGAAGAAAGTCAGGCTACTAGATATAGGAGTTCAAGGAATGAATGGGTTAAAAGAAAAAGCTCTAGAATGAAGACAAAGATCAAGGAATGGACGGTGAACAGGATCTTAAATTTGCTATCAGAATGTCTCGATTGACATGGGGGTCTGTTCACGTGGCCAGAAAGAGACTTGGGAGGTCTTTCATGAAGCATCTTGCCAGTGAATTTCACTGAAAAACTTGCTCTGAGCCAATCAGATGCAAGGATTTCAGAAGCTTATAACGATGTTAGTGAAAATCACTGACTATTTGAGTCATGTAATGCTAAAAGTATGGAGTCTGGGGTGTCTTCACACTGGTAAACCAGTAGAGAAGGAATGCTATGCTACCTGGTAATGATTGCTTGCATATGTAGGTATTTTGATCACATTTTAAAAATCCAAATGAAATCCTTGAAGTTTCAAATTAAGTCATTTAAGTTTTACTCTTCCTTCATTACCTGTATCATTGGATACTGGCTTGTTCCCCTAAAATCATCATTCCAACAAAACTAACAAACTCAACTCAAACACTGACTTAATTGATACTGGGTATACCCACTTAACTCCTGGGTGGAGGGTGGCAAAACACAGATTGATGACATGCCAAACAGAGGATCCTTGTGCCACTATGGCATTTAAACACAAAACCCATCACAAGACACATCAAGTTTTTGCCTGAAGGGTGAAGTAGGGGCAATGTGAAGGGGCTGCATGGAGCGGACCGGTTAGATGAGTTTTGGCATTTCTCGAAGCATGCAATTATCTGGTTATAATGGGTCATCCAAAGAAGAAGAAGTACAAAGACCTTTAGGTTGTAAGAACATGGATGGAGAACAGGGCTGCCATCTTGGATGTTTATAATACAGCATTCATGAATAAAAAAATCCACACCATCTTTTCCATTTAAAACAAATCACTTTTGTTTTAAGACATTGGTTAAGTTGGCATTGATGTGAAAAGATTTTAGCTGTAAGTTCTCAACTGATAGCAGTGACTGCGCCTAGGCATGTCCTAAATATGAAGCACTGAAGAAAAAAAATGCACTGGGAAATCCCGATTTAGTGCTTCTAAAAAGTGAATATATACATATGACCACAGAAGCACCATACAAAATTGTGATCTTTCTTCCAGATACTTCCTGTGTTACAATTACTTTCCCCAGCAAAAAAGTCGACACTTAACTCAAGTGAAGGGTATGCACAGCAAAAAACAGACAAACTGTCCTTCTCTACAGGTGGTCGCTAAAGAAGAATTGACTGTATTGGGTACATGTGTATGCTTTAATATAAATTTCATAAATATAAAATTTAATTCTATATTTCAAAATAAAAAAAAATAGCTGTAATTTGTAATTCATTTCGACATGAACAATTTGTCCAAATGGAAAACAAGTCAAAGTTAATATCCGACTGAATGTTTGACTGAATGTTAATTGTGATTACCAAAGTAAATATTGTCATAACAAAGTTCTACAATCACCATAGCACCGAATGCCATCAATATTGGATGCAAAACTGCTGCAATGAAATTCTGATAAGGCTGATTGCCTAAAACAAGTTTTAATCCCCACAAACCAAAACAAGGACACTACTTACAATCGGTGATTTGCAGAGTAAACCATTACTCTTGTCTATGTAATAATAGATCTGACTGAGATGATAATTACAAAGACAACACCCAATGCTAAAGAAATTAATCACAAACGACAGATTTAATAGGAATAACTCTTTTTAAGAGAACGATCAGCTTCGCCTACTTTTGCAACGGCATGAAACTAATAAAAGCAAGCAGGTGGCATGTGATTTTTTTGTTCAAATATTCATTTCAATTTATGAAATTCATTTTCTTCGCCGACACCTCAATTACAAAAATAACCAGGCTCTATTTCTGTAAGACTTATGTTCCTTAAACATGAGCTTGGATCACATCCATGTTGCGATATTGCCTTCAGCAATAAATTCATCACCATTGTGCTGCACTCAACCCAGGTGTAGTAAATGGGTACCTCTTTGAAATGCTTGTACTGCAGGATGGCCAAGACTACAACCATGCAGGATACATTCTAAAATGCATGGTGTACGAATAACTCAGACCAGCTATTGTAAGGGACCAATCAAATTTTAGATTTAACATGTTGAATCCTGGTTACTGATTTTTAAATCTTGATAGATTTGAATGTGTATCCTTTGATATTAACCCAATTCCTCCTGAAACTGACTGCTGCCTACAAACTCTACAGTACATGAGAATCACAGAATTCTGCAATTATCAGGGGAAACCCATTGCCTACTGGGACAGGGTGGCACCAACAAAGCCTATGGGAATTACAGAATTCAGTATTCAACAGGTTAATGCAATAAACTCTTGCAAGTCAACAATAACCTGTCTGTAAATTGCCAATTTGTCCACAGCCAACTCGTCCACTCACCTCATGGTCTACCTTCATTTAGTCTAATGCCATTCCGTCCACCAACATTTCGTCTAACAACCATTTGGGCCAATAACCATTTGGTCCAATCATCACTTTGTCTAATCACCCTTTTGTCTATTACCATTTTGTCTCATAACCAGTTGGTCTAATACCCATTTTCTTTTCATTCATTTTGCACAATTAACACTTCAGTTTAATTAGACCCAATGGTATACAGACTAAATGGCTAGTAGACTAACTGGCTATTAGACGGAATGGCATTAGTCTAAATGAAAGGAGACCATGTGGTGAGAAGACGAACTGATGATGGACCAAATGGTAGTAGACGAGTTGGAAATAAACCAACCTGTCCACATACATGCATTACAAGTATCATCAGATCAATAACAATGACATATCCTTGACAATTTTATGAAGTGTATCTTCTAAGCTTTGACAATATTTGCATATGAGAATGCAAAGAGCCTCTGTTAAAAAGGATAAGCCTGATCTAGACATGATCGCTTCTAAAGGCAGTTATCCCCCTATATCTCCTATACACACCACATCATCTTCAATATACGCTGGCAACGATATCGACCGTGACATTTACAGCCTATTTTCTCTTCCACGCCAGTAAGAGCCACCAGCTTGATAAGATTAGTTTTTAATATTTAAACACAATATTGGGGTGAAACTGTTGCTTTGGATGGCGTTCCTCCCCGCCAGCAGGCACCATGAATGTCACCATAAACACCGCGCTAACGCTGGTGTGGGACTGAATGAGAGTATATTATATTAGGTTTTTGATACATTAAAGATGTCATTAATGGCTATTAATCAGCAAACAGCACTTAGTCAAATTGAAATATTCAATAATTCATTTAACTTTTCATTCAATAAATTTGAGCAAGATAATTGTATCATCTAAAAGGAATGATTATCCTCCTACCGACAGAGGAAGAAATGCAATGTCATGGAAGCTTATTTGCTTTTTCGTACATAAAAGTCTTGTATTAATTAACAAATGTTTAGTTTCATTTTAAAGAGACAATCATCGAAAGCCGCTATGCCAGAGCCACATTGAACAGCGCCACCTCAAGACCTAAATCTGCATCATAGGGACCTTGCATTCCTTAAAGGTCAAATCCACCCCAGAAAATGGAGATTTGAATAAATAGAGAAAAATCAAACGAGCATAACACTGAAAATTTCATCAAAATCGGATGTAAAATAAGAAAGTTATGACATTTTAAAGTTTCGCTTATTTTTCACAAAACATTGATATGCACAACTCGGTGACATGCAAATGAGACAGTTGATGATGGCCCTCACTCACTATTTCTTTTGTATTTTTATTGTTTGAATTATACAATATTTCATTTTTTACAGATTTGACAATAAGGACCAACTTGATTGAACCCTATAGTATTAAACAATGCTAATTCCACATGTTCAGGGAGGAATTAATCGTTGTTTCGCAGGACAAAAGGAAGAAAATTTTAATATTTCATATTTCATATAATAAAATACAAAAGAAATAGTGAGTGGATGACGTCATCAGTCTCCTCATTTGCATACCGACAAGGATGTGAATATTGTGAAATTAAGCAAAACTTTAAAGTGTCATACCTTTCTTATTTTACATCCGATTTTGATGAAATTTTCAGTGTTATGCTCGTTTGATTTTTCTCTATTTATTCAAATCAATTTTTTGTTGGGGAGGACTTGTCCTTTCATATCCATATTGCAACATTTTGATATGTAGTCTTATAATATATACTCACTTTCCCACCTTCACTATATTCATACCACAATGTTTGCCAGTATCAGTATGCTAAGATAAAATGACTTTCATATATTTTAAGTAAAAATTCACAAAATATTTCATATCGTTTGATAAAAGGCAGCTGGATATGAATAAAAGTATCCTATTGACTTATTCCACAATTGATCTATGATAAGGGAGTTACTGTACTGTGTTATGAGTTCAATACCCCTTTAATTATCAGGGGATTATGCCTGCCTGTATATATATCTTTTGAATGGGAGTATCCAAAGTCTGCAGGATTTAGAAATAAAAGGCATACAGTCATATTTCAGCACATAATTTAAATTTGATTAACATAGATTGCATTAGTTTTCTGTAAACATTCTGACCTATTTTTCTATTAAGCTTTCAAATGTTAAATTGCTTCGAATGAGGTTAAATCAAAATGCTCATTTTCCACTTTCAACACATTTATTGTCTCTTAATTAGTACAATACAATCTATTTTAATGGTCAAAGAAAGAACAGGAAAAATTTGTTCATAGATTATCAAATAAAGTATTAAAAAATCACAGATTTTTTTTTCCCTTGGAAAAATAATTTGAGTAAACTTAAAAAAAGAAGACTAATCTTAACCCAAAAAGGTTGCAGTTAAAGAATGATAATATATATCTGAATATTCCTTTGACTAGAAACTGACTGCATGTGAATAGATGGGTAATATTCATGAGGCAATATCTTGGTTTTTGTCTAAACTTGGTACTAACGGAATATTAAATAACAATATTTCAATAACTCATATAGTACAGGCCAGTGAATCCTGCCTCTGTTTCTTGTTTTTAATAAAAATTAAGTTATTCGCCATTTTTATTAGCCTTCAGAGTTTTATACCCTTTGCTTATTTCCCAATTATAAGAACACAAATAGGGAAATTAATTCCTATACTTTCTTGTGCAGATGACAGTGTGTGGCTTGTATAAACTTTTTATCATCATCATAAGCGAACTGACAATGTTATGAAAATATTCAAATATATTGATTTTACCCTGGTTTGTGGCTATGAAGTGGTTATATTTCTACGTTGTTAATATTTGATTTCAGCATCCCACTCGCAGGACGTTGGCCTGGGAACTGACGAGGGCAGTATTTACTTAGGCGGTACTGTTTGAAGCGGGAGTATTAATTTGATAATCAATAGATTCAGCCCAGGAAAGTTTACATCAAATTATAGCGGGAGCTATTTTTGCAGCTTGGAGGTGAAATCTACCGGAGGGTCAAATGAGTGAGAGATTATAGATACTAGATGAGGAAATCAAGGAAAATAGAGAGCGCTCGGGGGTCAATTTTGGACCAATTTACCTTTCGTTCAGACAAACTGAAATTCAAAGTTTTATCAGATACATCCAGGTTTATTTATTATCATTCAACAAAATACTAGCAAAGTAAAGTAGTAAAGGTGAGATTAGTACAAATAATTATTTTCCAATGAAGATCGGATCTTATAAGAATATATTGGTAACTTTATTTAAAGGATGAATAATTTCAAATTTCTTAATAAATCCATAAAATTTGTAATTGGTTCAGATTTGCATGTTGCATCATACAAAATGATAACAGAGAGGGGCTTATTGTGAAAAATATGAAGGTAATTTGCAACCTCATGTGTCATCTTTCTTGGAAAAGTACATTTCCAAAAAAAACCATAAGTAATATAAACTCCTTTTACTACTATTTTTAGCTATATAATCTCTGTAATTTCAATATTTCACTAAATATGCTTCTTGTTCTCAATTACTCATGGAGTTGGCACACCTCCCACTTTCTGCAAACATGTTCCGGCCACTGTACGATATGATTTTCAGCTTTTAGTTTACAAAGTCATTGGGGGAGATTTATGTTTCCCACAGAGTTGACCAGGAAATGTAACTTTGGCTGAGACATATGGAAACCCTGATTACTCATCCATCTAATTTCTCTTGTCTGAACAGGGCATTGGAGCATTTGCAAGGAGAAGGGGGAGAATTTAAAGGGGAATGGACAGACCAACACTTTCAGTGGTTTCTCATTGACTGTGTGTTACGAATAGCTAGAATCAAAATATACCTTACAAAATAGATATTTATAATACAGAGAATGTATTAGCCAATAAATTATTTGTTTGGCAAAACTAAAAAAAAATTGACAGGAAAATTCTCTGTTTTGATACTTGGTAATGTATTTATTGTAATACGTGTGTATTGAGCAGTGAATTAATGTGTAATGATTCAATTGGGTCAGTATTGTAAGACTACACTGCCTAGAATGTTGCATTATGGGATAGGAACCTGGTCACACTTGAGTGATTAAAGACTTCAGGTGGCACTATACAAAGCTAATGGCTTGTATTTGCTTTAAAAGATAGATCAGTAGCTTTAAAGGCAATAAAATCCTGCTGAAAACACACTCGTATTTCTCTGCATGAATAAAAAGACTTATGTGTGTCCAATTTGTGTTACATTCCTTTCATGAATTCTGGCAAATTTCAATGAGTTGTTTTTTTTTGTTTTGTCGTAGGGGAACAAAGTATAATTGCCAAACTCAGCAATAGGTTCGGGGGAGCGTTTCATCAATATTTTTGTCCGACAAGTTGTCAGATCTGATAACTTTCCTTGATCTGATTGGTTTAGAGGCACTGTTACCATAGTAACTGTCCGATAAATGGGACATGTCTGATAAAACGTCAGACAAGTCCTTTCATGAAACGCTCCCCTGATGCTCAAATGGCAATGGAAAATCTGCATGTTGAGCCAAATATAAAAATCTAACCTCCAAAACTAAATAAACCTTAATCCTAATCTTCACAATATTCTGAACCAAAATCTCTATTTACAACCCTAACTCTAACCCTATGCCATCTGAGATATCAAGACCGGAGCAAATGTCGCAGGAGCAAATGTCGTGTCACCAGTAGAATATCCACAGAGACATCTCTCCCTCTACTGAACTAATCCTTTAAAAGGGAAGGACAGATCAGGAAATTGATGATTACTGGGATGGGATGGTGGGAGGGAATTGAATCAAAACTGGGTTGTATTTATGAGGATTTTATTGATGGGTGATGACCAGAGGAAATGGTTGCCTAGCAACTGATGATCGGTGGTGTAATTGGGGATCGCAGGTGCCACTTTTAGGGGGATGCAAAGACAGGGATAAAAATAGGGAAAAGAATCTGAATCAGAATCAGAAAGAATAATTTTTCATCTCAAATATTTAACTTGAAAGGAGCAAGTTGGATGAGGCGAAAAAGCAAAGCATCTGGCTGTCGAACTGAGGTTCAAGTCCACCCTGGATGACTGATAAAGCCTGCATGTTGTGGCAACGTGCCTCTCCCTTGTTTCATAGACAAAAGCTATTTTTCAGTTGGAAACACTGTGCCTTGGATTGGATGTTAAATGGACAGTAAAGAGCCAGCGGATTTGCAGGTTGAGAACTTACAAGAGTAGGGGAATCCCGTCTTACAAAGAGTTGCGATTGATCCAATCAACATCAACTACATGGAAATCCATTAATATCATAAATTTTCCCCCAGAAAATGTGCACAATGTACTTTGTGAACAAAGAGAAGCACACTGAATTGTCAAAGATGAATGTATGAATATACATCATACCGAGAAAATAATTGGAATAAACATGCATTTCAGATGTTGACTTTGCTGGATTTCCATAGTTGTGGTTGATTAACTCTTTGTAAGACGGGCACCTGTGTGCCCCAACATATTATATCGGAGGGCTGAGAGACCTGCTGTTACAGCACTGGGGCCCGTCTCTCAAAGAGTTGCGATTAAACTGATCAATCGTAACTATGGAAAGCCAGCAATGTCAACATCTAAAATAAATGTTTTGTTGAAAATATTTTCTAGAACTGATGTATATTCATACATTCACTGTTTTCTTGACAAGTCAATTTGCTTCTCTTTGTTTTCAAAGGACATTTAGCAGATTTCTTTAAGGAAAATTATGACATTGATGGATTTCCATATACTTGAAGTTGATCAGATCAATCGCAACTCTTTGTAAGACGGAGCCCTGGAGTACAGATGGTGGGCTGCTTTGAGGGGGGGGGGGGGCCATGAACCCCCAAAACCAAGAAAAAAAAAGGAAGAAAAGATAAGGAAAGGAACAGGGGGTAAATTATATTATTTTTTAAATATCATGTCAAAATCTGTCACAAAAATAGACTTTTGTATTAAAAAGGTCAAAATTGTTGCTACACGCAGCTTTTTTAAAAGAAATTTTGTCCCAGGTCTCGCCCCCTCAAAATTTTTGCCACCTTACTCTGTAAAACACTGGAAAAGGGTTGCGGTGGAAGTCATTCCTCTTAATATATCATACTACATTGTGATCAAATTGACAGCAAATCTATTTCAGCATATAAATAAATAACATAATAATTTCATTTGTTTATCACATCGTAATTTCCAAAATCTTACATTTCAGCTGGAGATTAGAATCAGTTGACAAAAAAACATGAAGGCAACTGACAACAAAAAACCTTGCCATAGGGCCTACATCAATTCTACAGAAGGTCAAGGCAATGTTATTCAATACTTCAAAATCTCAGGATCTTAACATACCTCCAATAAGTTAAAAGGCAGATGAAATGATGAACTTGCTCCAAGGACAAAAAAAACCAAAGCATTCCATAGGAAGGAAAGAATGGTCATAATCAGATAAAAAGCATGCTTATCTCTCTCTTATATATCTCAATCCGCTATTTGATTCTTAAGAGCATGGGCACGGGACAGCATTACAAGCAATGGACACCACGCCTCCATTATTTAATTCTCAGAAAATCCACGGTGAAATCAAAGTCTTTTGTAAGGAGCAGCCAGGGGATAAGTTACCAAAAAGCACTCAAACTCTTTTTTTTTCTCCGCCTCTGCCATACATTTGTCATATACTCTTTTATGGATCTAGATATAGGGAATACTGCACTCGGACATGGGGGCTAAGCCCCGGAAAGTGGGTGGGGGGGGGGGAAGCCAGTACTTTTAACAAGTGGAGCGCCTCTGGCAGTCTTGCCTGCATCATGCGATTTAATATAGCAGCAGAGCTGACTTTGAAAACTACTATAGAATAATTATTCACAAAAAACACTATTCATATGATATAATAATTCAATCCAATCAAAAGGTCGTTTGATATATAGTGCCTTTTCCTTTCTCTTACAAAGCGCTGCATACTACGTTCATTGACCCTAAATGACATTTGACCTTGGTCATGTGACCTAAGACTTGTCAGTCTAACTTGATTACCCCTATGTCCACATTTTATAAACTATATCCATAAATTTTCAAAGACATGGTCGCAATTCAGCAATTACCCCCAACGTGGTCAAAATACATTGACCTTAAATGACCTAGGTCATAAGACCTGAAACTCCCACAGAATGTTCAGTGATACTTGATTATCTCTCATGTTCAAGTTTTATGAACTTGACGCATATAAACCTTTAAAGTTATGATGGCAATTCTACAATACCCCCAACTTGGCCAAAGTTCATTAACCTTTTACCTTGGTCATGTGACCTGAAACTCTGGCAGGATATTCAGTAATACTTCATTATCCTTATGTCCAATTTTCATGAAATATAGGTTAATATACTTTCTAAGTTATAATGACATTTCAAAAACTTAACCTTAGGTTAAAATTTTGATGTTGATTTCCCCAACATGGTCTAAGTTCATTGACCCTAAATGACCTTTGATATTGGTTATGTGACCTGAAACTCAGGCAGGATATTCAATAATGCTTGAATAACCTTAATGTCTAAGTTTCATGAAACTTGGTTCATACACTTTGTAAGTTATGATCTATGTCATTTCAAAAACTTTTCCTTCGGTTAAGATAAAAAACTTAACCTTCGGTTAAGATTTCATGTTGACACCGCCCCTGTCGACATTGAAAAAACGGCGCCTATAGTCTCGCTCTGGCTCTGCGAGACAAAAATTGACCCACAACATGTTATCATCCTAAAAAGTATCTAAGTTGTCATGTTTTTGCAAACCTATACAAGTGGAGGAAAATGCCTCCGATATTCATGTTTCAAAAATTGGGATAACAAGTTGCATGGCCTTTTCTTAAGCACTACAATACATATATGCTTTTCAAAAAATGGACACTCAATAATTCTTCGAGCTCCAAATATCCTAAAACGTATCTTGCCATGTTCTTGCACCTTAAACAAGTGGAGGAGAATGCCTCCAATATCCATATTTTCATGAATTGGGAGGGTAACGAACTGCAGAGAATTTTACCAAGAACTATGTATTGCAAGCCCTCATCAAATCATCCACATAATACCTATAAATGCATTCTCTATCCAGAAACCTCAAACGACCTCTTGACCTGTCGGCGTGAAAACTACACCTTCCGTTGGACTGGAGTGCTGACGTCTGAACACTGTTGAGAGGCTCTTTCTTGCGCGTCAGACTTATTGCATTTCTTCACGTGATATGCCTCTTTCTTCATACAGGCTCCACTACTTTAAATTTCTTTAAACTAAATAAAATGTTACAATCACTATAGCCCTTGATATGTATCAGAATAAAGCTGAATTGGAGTTATAAGTTTTAATGAAGAAATTTGACATTTTTTTAAACTATGGAGTAAAGAATGAAAAACGGGCAACTTGTTCCATTATTTTGGAGGGAATGGAAAGAAATAATACATTTTTGCACTAGTAAAATAGATGTAGGCTAAATGTAGATATATAGAAAAGTGCTGTAAATTCTTAAATATTTATTTCTTTTTTGTGATCAAAACCTAATTCTTCTTGATCAATTAAATATTTGCTGATGTGGTTTACGGTACATCATGTGAAGTGTTGTAGAAACAGTGGATAGGAGAAGAGAAGAAATGGATAGGCGAGAAAGTGGAGATTTGAGAGTAGAGTATTCTTTCTTGAAAGTAGTCCTGAAAAGGACTGTAAACCAGGAAAGATTGATGAGTTGAGAACAGCTTGAGTAGTAGAGCTAGTGAGGAGATGCTGGCTTGAGTCGGCGAGTAGAGATGATGAGTAGTAGAGAGACTCGACGTTTCGGGCAGGTTGACTGTCCGTCTTCCGTCTTCAGGAGATGAAGACGGAAGACGGACAGTCAACCTGCCCGAAACGTCGAGTCTCTCTACTACTCATCATCTCTACTCGCCGACTCAAGCCAGCATCTCCTCACTAGCTCTACTACTCAAGCTGTTCTCAACTCAGCAATCTTTCCTGGTTTACAGTCCTTTTCAGGACTACTTTCAAGAAAGAATACTCTACTCTCAAATCTCCACTTTCTCGCCTATCCATTTCTTCTCTTCTCCTATCCACTGTTTCTACAACACTTCACATGGTGTACCGTAAACCACATCAGCGATTGTACATACCACCATGCAAACCTTCAAACAACATCCAATTAAATATTGTTGAAAATAATTTTTTTTAAAGGAATAGTAAATTCATTTTTTATTGTTGCTGTTCAATATTTTCTTGATTTTTTTTAATATGAAATACGGCCATCTGACAAAGGAGACTAGGAGAGAATGCTATTATTAACAAATGTTGGTCATCCAATCCATATTCCATTGGCCAAAGGAAAGTTTTGAATGGAGAGGCGAAATGAAAAACATTCTCTTGAAGTGGTGAATGCCTTCTGTTGTCAGAACAATGGCTCGCTCCGCTCATCAATACAATACATGCATCCATAAGGCAGGGAACACTCTCTTAACAAAACACCATCTTTGTGAGCTTGATCGCCAGGAATCCAGAACCACACCAATTCAACCCTATCCGCCCCCAAAACTCTTCCGGCCATACCGCACTGACGCTTCCATAAAGATATGCACCAGCGCCAATAGGCACATGCAATTGAATATCCGAAATGGTTTTAGAAGCGGCGTTGATGGGCGCTTCACTTACCGCCCATATTTTTCCATACCATATTAGGTTTCCACGCTTTGGTGTTTAAAGAAAAAAGTCAAATATGCATTGATCATAACCCCCCCTCCCCCATTCCCTCCATTTGATGAGAAGGAAAGCTCCGTTCGTGAGCGCATATTCATTCCTTTATGAATTACCTATCGAATTAAGGGGACGGAAATATGAGATTGGGTAATTCAATTGTGGTCGTACAAGATCTTGGCTTTCTGCATATCATGACTTTCAAAAGGACCCCATTTATATGTAATTCGAGGCACTTGACTTATTTTACAGCTGTTTGAAAGCTGCGGCGTATTGACGACAAACGCAGGGCAAATCAAACAGGTCATAAACACCACTCAATCACAGATATAGGGCAATTTACTTAATTTACATGAACAAACCCAATATCTATATCAAGTTAATATCTATATCAAGTTAAAGGTCTAATTCGTATTATGTAAATTTAAGTAATTAGAGATGTACTTTGAAAAGAACCACCAATACTTACATGCAGAAATTTACTGTTTTAATTTGTCTATAAAGCACTTTTAAAGACATGGAAATAATCACTAATACTTGTATGGGTTCTTATTTTCTATTAAGTGCTTAGAAATGTCACTATCATGTATTAAATGCTATGTACATGTATAAAAGCAGATACTACTAATTATTCATTGGCAGCTTTCATGAAAGCAAGACATACAATTTATTTTGCCTATAACTTTTCACAAAGTTAAACATTCACAAACAAGTAACCTTTGGTGTTACATCTTTTACAATAATTATGTTATGATTCTTTAAATGGAAATCTGAACCATAAACAACTTCTATTTTTTTTTTGCTGATTTGACATTGAAAAAATTAAGGTGTTAAAAACTGACGTCAGTTGGTGTCCCTAAAGTAACACCCTAGGGTGTAAAAATCATATCATAGACATTGAACATAACACCAAAGAGTCTTAAAGAAACAACTAAAGGTGTTGTAATAACATCCATAGGCTTTGAACTAATAATACCACAAATTCAACACCAGGGGGCCATTTCATAAAGCTGTTCGTAAGTTAAGAGCGATTTAAGAACGACTGGTGAGCCTTTCTTACGCGCTGAATAATCATCAATGGTGAGTACCATTTACCAAAAGAAAGGATCACCAGTCGTTCTTAAAGTCGCTCTTATCTTACGAATAGCTTTATGAAACACCCACCTGATTAAAAGGACTGGTGTTCTCCTCCATGTACACCAAATAAACACCACAGTACTCGCTGTGGACTCGCCGAGCAATAAATGATTTTTCACAACCTTCTGCCAAGATCTGCAACATTGGATTCTATGAGCTTTTACACTGCAGTGAATGAGGATTTGGGGGGTCTCTCTTTTATTTTCCACAGTTCTTTTGAGCATTTCAGGGGGAGGCTAGGCTAAATTGCCCTGAGCCCCTGTGCATTATTTTCCCTGGTTCTAATACATTAGTGTATTAAGGTTCAAGACAGATTTAGATGAAGGTGGGAGGAAAATTACTCAAAACCTCGAGAATTATCCCTGACAAACATTTAAAGGGCAAGGTTCTTCTCAAATGAATCAAGGCGATTTAAGTGACTTCAAAATCTTAATCCATAATTTCAACTTATTTCTGTGTGGGAGTAACAGAATACGTGCAACGCAATAAAAAAATCAACAGCCTCTTTATATCTTAAAGGTCAAGTCCACCTCAGAAAAATGTTGATTTGAATAGAGAAAAATCAAACTAGCACAACATTGAAAATTTCATCAAAATCGGATGTAAAATAAGAAAGTTATGACATTTTAAAGTTCCGATTATTTTTCACAAAACAGTGATATACACAACTGAGTGACATGCAATGAGATAGTCTATGATGTCCCTCACTCACTATTTCTTTTGTTTTTTATTGTTTGAATTATACAATATTTCATTTTTTTCAAATTTGACAATAAGGACCAACTTGACTGAACCATATAGTATTAAACAATGCTAATTCCACATGTTCAGGGAGGAATTAATCGTTGTTTCACTTGGCAATGAGGAGAAGTTAGAATATTTCATATAATGAAATACAAAAGAAATAGTGAGTGGATGACGTCATCAGTCTCCTCATTTGCATACAGACCAGGATGTGCATATAACTGTTTTGTGAAATTAAGCGAAACTTTAAAATGTCATAACTTTCTTATTTTGCACCCGATTTTGATGAAATTTTCAGTGTTATGTTTGTTGGATTTTTCCCTTTTTATTCAAATCAACTTTTTGTTGGAGTGGACTTGTCCTTTAAACAACATGCATGGTTTGCTATGTGGTCGTTGTTTAAGAGTTTAATGAAAGTTAAAGCTATTTCATTTATTCAATTTAAAAAAGTAATATTCAAATTTTGTAAGCAATTGATTATGATAAATTGAGTTTGCCATTTGGACCAAAAGTAAAACACTTTTGTTTACCATGTCAATTAATACTTGATTAGTTCACTTAACATATTAGGAGCAGTAAAGGATATTTTTTTAATGTCTACCCTTCAAAAGAAATGTCTACAACTGCTGATATAGCAAATCTACAAGTTTGTAAGCATTGATAAATCCAAGATGGTCTATACAGAGCCCCGTCTTACAAAGAGCTGCGATTGATCTGATCAAACTCAACTGTGGAAAGCCAGCAACACCCACATCTAAACTGCATGTTTCTTCAAAATGTTTTCTAGATATAATGTATATTACATAAATTCATTGTTTTCTTGACAATTTGGTGTGTTTGCCTCTGTTTATAAAGGACATGTTGCAAATATCATGCAGAAAATATTATGACACTATTAAACTAAAAAATACCTATTAATTATTCCTGCATTCACACTGCCCTGAAACATACCCTTCAGGATAAGTTCCTGAAGTTAAGATCATGCGCAGTATGGTCTGATACATGTAAGCTAGCAAGGCGCGAGATTCAAAATCACTAGCTCAGCAGCCACCCACGGCGCCCGCATCCAACTAAACACTGGGCTAAAAGTTCCTGTAAATTGCTTTCACATTGCCAAAATACCTGCGACCTTGGAAAAATCCCCGCGAAAGTTCTTGTAATTTTGACAAGTACCTACTATTTAGTGGGTATTTTCTTTCAGGGAGATTACGCGTAATTTGCTTTCACATTGCCAATATTACCTGGTATTTTCTGATCGGGGTAAATTTCCCGATCAGAATATACCTGGAACTGACGAACTTCGAGGCAGTCTGAAACCACCTAATGAGATGGAGATATATTGAGAGACTGAGAGAAAGAGTGAAAGAGAAGAAGGACAGATCATTGATTTTTTAAATATTTTTTCTTAGAAAGAGAAAAGAGATACAGTATCGATCTTCCATTAATCTTTCATGACGATCCTTCAAAGGGAACAAGAATACATTTCAAGGAGTTTATTCATTTACCTACAATGCCATTGCTTGAGGGCCTGAAAAAGACAGCTGTATTCTCGATATTTAGTCAATATAATGCAAGATGCCTGAAAATTGACTGTGACTGAACATCATTATACAAAATATGTAGCTGTTATCATTTCTGTAATATTATTGATATTTCTTGTTTGTTAAAATAATTGTAGTGCCTGTATGAATAGGAATTTCTCAAAATACTTGTAGGCCTACCCTACATGATAACATTTATACATGTATCTCTGCATTACATTATGCCAGTTAATATCTAGAGGCTTTGTTTTGTGTCTCACTCACTAATTGAACGCCTATGAACGCCTAGCTTAGCCGGGTAATATAGGAGCGCCTTGAGCACCTAACAAGGTGGATATGTGCGCAATATAAATACCCTATATTATTATTATTATTATTATTAATTGATTTTGCAGTCACATTTCCCCTACGGCGTCCACACGGTGAGTAAAAAACAGCCGTTTTACAGATTTCTGAATGAACCACATACAGGAAGCTGGTACAAAAATGTTCAAACAGCTATTTTCGACTCGCCGTACGGCCACCTCAGGTGAAATGTGGCTGAGCCATAACTATATGAAGTATCTGTAGCTTTGATAGGAAAAAAAACTGTTTCATTTATTTCCACAATACATACAACACAGATTAAGAAAAGTGGGGGACCAATAAAAATGTCTGCATGTTTGAATTAATGGCCCTAGTTGATATTCAAACATCTACAACATAATGTAGGGCCTACATACTGTGCAATACTGATAAGAATAGCGAGGACCGGTAAAAGATTCAATTAAAAAAATAATCATAGTATGAAGGATAAGAATCACTCCATTAGATATAAGCTACTTTTTGAAATTGTAATTTTTGAAGACCAAATTATTATTGTGGCTAATTAACCCACTGCCTACTGAAAATGGGCGAAATATGTACAAAGCTTATGGGAATCACATAATTCAGTAGTGAACAGGTTAATGAGAACCTTTCCTGGCGACTTATTGTTGCTTTTAGGGTGGCTGGTTACATATTATGCCCGACAACTAAAACCATGTTTGTAGAAAAGGACAGCAAGCCATATCATGACTATGACAGAAATTATTACAGCATCAATATTCTTTTTAGTCTCTCATCTCAAAGTCACGTAACAAATTATTGATGTCCTTTTTCAGGGTCATATCCAATAAGATTGACATTGTATTGGGTTTCATATATAGGAGTATCATTATGCTTCTAAATTCTATTTCATGCAATTTTCTATACTACAATAAATTCCATGACTTTAAGATTTCTGATGTTTTCAATTTTTTCGTTCACATGTATCGTCTCGCATTTTGATAAAGCTACAGGTAGAACAAAATATTGTGCTGTTTCGTGAACAAAATTATCTCACAGATCTCACAGTAATACATGAACAGTATTTAAATATTATGACATGTTCAGATCTAACAAAGATCCTTACACAGAAAAAACTGCAATGGTATTTTCAGGCTTTTAGATTGAGAAGCATTTCCTTTTCTTATTTGATTTTGGTAATTCATAATATTCATGCTCTCTAATTTTAAAATTCATTATTTTCTCCCAAAGTTTTTGACATTATCATGATTATGATGATAATGAAAATTCATACATGTAAATGAAGTGCAAGTACAATGGAGTCTATACTCTACATGTATATTGTCAAATACTGTGTTTTTCATAATTCATGCATATTTCCATGTTAATATATATATATATGTTCACTTCTGGCACAGATTCATATACTTTGCAAAAACAGGTATTTGACCTATTTTTATGAACAAATCCTGGAATTCTATGAATGTGTACTTGCTTTATAAAAACTATTTAGGCTTTTCAAGACTATGCTCTTTCCCTTTTTTGTGTTGTGGGCTGGGGTTGACGCTTTGAACACCATACTCTGCCTGTTTAGCACATTTTTTTAGACTGATGTTGGCTTTCCTACAATACTGACACTATTCTGTATTCATTTATGGTGTTATAGTCTGGTGTTGGTATTCTCAACAACACCAACACCATCCTCTTGTTGTGTTGGTGTTATGTTGTTGATAACAGCTTTCCATTGATATCAACACCATCCCCTTGCTATGCATGATTTTATTTTGCAGGTGTTTGTTTTCCATCCTACATCAATAATACTATCCCTATTCTGTGTTTGGTGTTATAGGCTGGTGCTGGATTTCCCCACAACACCAACACCATCCTTTCTGTCATGTTCGGTGTTATTTGGTTGGTGTGAATTTCTCAGTAATACCACCGCCATTTTCTTGTCATGTTTGATGTTATAGGTTGGATATGGCTTTCCACACTACACCAACAACATCCTCTTGTCGTTTTCGGTGTTATGGCTGGTGTTGGCTTTTGAATGACACCAGCACCATCCTGTCGTCGTGTTTGGTGTTATGGGCTGAAATTGACTTTTCAACAACACCAACCGTATCCTCTGGTTTGGTTTGGCATTAGATCTCCCTGAATACCAACATCAGGTCTGAACACCAATCACACCACCTCCTTGAATTCACCCAGCACGATTTACTTTTGAGCCAGAAGGACCCAAGTAGAGGCAGAGAAAAAACGACCTTGTGTCTCTCAACTTGTACCTGCCAAACAGTCGCACAAGGAAAATAATACTGCAGAAATGCCAAATTTAGGAGATTCATTCATGTGCATTGTTGCCGTCTGCATCAATCTCTGTGCTAGTTGGGGGATTTATTTCAATTTACAGGCAAAACAATCCAGGTCTTCAAATTTACGCTCAATTTCCCCGTCACATAAGCGCTATCGCAGCGAGGCAGAGCAGTGGAAAGCTAGGGCAGACCGCTTGATTTGAAACGCAAATTGTCCGCGCAAATTACAGCTGGAGCTGGCAATGTCTTGTGACAGCAATGCAAAGTCTCCTTCCTCTTGCCACTCAGTATGCATCGCTAGACGATCAATCAAACGATTGAACATTTAGGGCAAACCGCATATCAACTGCTTATG